>NC_059097.1:11594232-11794605 GCF_020497125.1 Mauremys mutica | reverse complement strand
CACAACTTTCACACTCTGATTTGGTAAATAATCTTCCTCTTTGACCAGATCTGCTTTAACAAGAGTGATGTTAGAAGCCATAATTTACCCTAAACAGCTTTTACCATTGACTTTTACACTCTCTATGAATTTTCCATTACCAGTCCCATACATAGCACTGGCACAATTTATGGGGCCACCCTCTACTGAACACACAGTAAAAGCATTGACATAAAAGGTGGCATTGTTGGGGTACATTTGGTTACCCCCAGACAACTGCTCAGAGTTATACAACACACCAACATTGTTACAAACTGGACTTTCAAGAGGATACAATTTCTGCTGTTCTTCCCTTGCGTTTTTGACTTGAAGCTGGGGTCCAGCAGTTTCTTGTTGCATCTGTCGAGTTTTCTCCTCAGCAGCCAGCAGCTCCTTACGTGCTTTTTCTTCTCTCTCAGCAGCTTCTTTCTCTCTCTCTCAGCAGCCTCTTGCTTTCTCTCAGCAGCCTCTTTCTCCAGCTGGGCCAAGGCTCGCTTCTCTTCCATTCGAATTTCTGCCAGTTTTTGCTCATGTTCAAACTGCAGGCTGTCCATCAGGCCTTGCAGTTTCATTGCTTTTGCTGATTCTTTCTCTCTCATGGTCACTGATCTTTAACCAACCAAACTCTCAATCCCAAATTTTGAATTTGGATAGCGTGGGGTTCTGGCCCAAAGCTTAATTGACCTGGTTCTGTGGATCCAAGCACGACTACGCCACTGTGACGGAGCGATTCTCGCGGGACCCAACTGAGAGTGCCAATTCAGGACCAATTGCTCAAACAGGGCAGTCACAGCCCAAGCCTGGGGTTTTTCCACCTCTAAGGCAAACCAAACCAGCCAGACAAAAAGGACTTTGGTTTCACCCCACTGGCTAACGACAAGTCACACAAGCAATTTCCTTAGACACTCCAGTCTCCCAGTATCGCCACCAGTGCCACTCGTCCTGGGGATGAATGGTTATAAAAACCAACACCAGTAAAATAAAAAGGTTCTCTCGATCCCAAAAAATCAAGCCCCAGACCCAGGTCAATATACACATCAGATCTTACTCACGAATTATGCTGTTGCCAATCCTTTAGAATCTAAAATCTAAAGGTTTATTCATAAAGGGAAAAAAGTAGAGATGAGAGCTAGAATTGGTTAGATGGAATCAATTACATACAGTAATGGCAAAGTTCTTAGTTCAGGCTTGTAGCAGTGATGGCATAAACTGCAGGTTCAAATCAAGTCTCTGGAGTACATCCCCAGCTGGGATGGGTCATTAGTCCTTTGTGCAGAGCTTCAGCTTGTAGCAAAGTCCCTCCAGAGGTAAGAAGCAGGATTGAAGACCAGATGGAGATGAGGCATCAGCCTTATATAGGCTTTTCCAGGTGTAAGAACCTCTTTGTCCTTACTGTGGAAAATTACAACAAAATGGAGTCTGGAGTCACATGGACAAGTCCCTGCACTTTGCTGAGTTACAAGGCGTGTCTGCCTTCTCTCAATGGGTCAGCTGAATAGCTGATGGTCCTTAATGGGCCATCAAGCAGGCTAGGCAGAGCTAACACCAACTTGTCTGGGATGTCACCCAGAAGCAGAGCACAAATACAAAATACAGACAGTATAAAGCCAATACTTATAACTTCAACTACAAAATGATACATACATATAGACAGCATAATCATAACCAGCAACCCATAACCTGGTCTTGGACACCTTAGATGTCCCCCTTTACCTAAGATTTGGTGCCACTACAGGACCTTGGTTGCAAACCATGTTCTATATGGTCCCAGTTTATATCAATAACGTCACACAGGGGTAGGCAACCTATGGCACGGGTGCTGAAGGCAGCACGCAAGCTGATTTTCAGTGGCACTCACAATGCCCGGGTCCTGGCCACCAGTCCGGGGGGCTCTGCATTTTAATTTCATTTTAAATGAAGTTTCTTAAACATTTTAAAAGCCTTATTTACTTTACATACAACAATAGTTTAGTTATATATTATAGACAGAGAAAGATCTTCTAAAAATGTTAAAATGTATTACTGGCGCACTCAACCTTAAATTAGAGTGAATAAATGAAGACTTCTGAAAGGTTGCTCACGCCTGAGTTAGAAGGTCAGAATTGTAGAAAATTGGTAAGGGAAATCAATGACCAATCAATGAAAATAAGAAGGAAGGTTTGAAAAGTATATTAATCCTAACAATGGTAGTGATAAATTACTAGACGGAAATGGCAGAATTATCAAAAATAATGCAGAAGAGGTAAAAGTGTTCAATAAGTGTTCTCTCCTGGATTTGGAGAAAAACAGATGCTGTACTCGTATCATAAGATGTTGACGATGACACTCCTTCCATTCCAACAAGAACTCACAAGGACATTAAACAGCAGCTATTACAGTTAGACATGTTTAAATCAGCAGGTCCGGATAACTTGTATCCAAGAGTTTTTAAAGACCTGGTGGAGGAGCATGGTGGATTATTAATGTTGATTGTAATTAGGACTTGGAACACTGGGGAAATTCCAGAAGACTGGAATTAAGCTAATGCTGTGCCAATACTAAAAAGTGTAAAAGAGATGATCCAGCTAATTACAAGAGTGTCAGTCTGATATCAATATTGAGCGAAATAACGGAGCAGTCGATACTGGATTTCGTTAATAAAGAATTAAAGGAAGGTAATATAATTAGTACCTATTAACAAAGCTTTAGAGAAAATAGATCCTATCAAACTAACTGGATATCCTTACTAGATGAGATCAAAAGTTTGGTTGCAGCTAATATTATTGATGTAATATATCTAGACTTCTGTAAGGCATATGACTTGATTCAGCACAATATTTTGACTAAAAAACTAGAATGATACAAAATAAACACAGCATACATTAAACAGATTAAAAACTGGGATTGTAAATGGGGAACCATGGTCGAGTGGATTTATTTCTAGCGGGTTCCCACAAGGATTGCTTTTTCCCCGTGTGCTATTTAACATTCTTATCAATGACCTAGAACAGAATATAAAATCATCACGGATAAAGTTTGCAGTTACCACAAAGATTGGGGGGTGGTGGTAACTAATGAAGTGCCAGTAGATTCAGGCTCCAGCACTGGGAGTCTGGGAAGTTGTCCCAGCACTGGCTGGAGGGTTATTTCCTGTTCCACAAAGAGGGGAAGTTCCATTCCCAAATCCCGTGCCTTGAAATTAGGCCTTATCTGACACTACACCCCCATATTCAGCATAGTGGTATGGTTATAATATGATTAGGACATAATTATGATGCATTTTGTGCAAGATGTGTCA
The DNA here is from genome assembly GCF_020497125.1 of Mauremys mutica. Classification (NCBI taxonomy): domain Eukaryota; kingdom Metazoa; phylum Chordata; order Testudines; family Geoemydidae; genus Mauremys; species Mauremys mutica. The sequence continues at coordinate 11,791,310 of NC_059097.1, read as the reverse complement.
TGCTGAGTATGATTATCCTATTTGTGTGCATGCATCATGTTTGTATTTGAAGTTATGGATATTGACTCTGTATCTGTATTTCAAATGTGCTTACTCTGGGTAACACCCACAACGAGCCTTTCAGGTACAACAATGAAGAAGCCAGATAGAGCTGATGGCTCATCAACAAAGACAATGGACTGTGGAAGAGCTTAGCCTTCCTGTGATTGTTTCAGCCAGCCTATGAGTCATGGCTACTATGACTCAGCAGGACACGCTAGGACATGTGACTAGACCACATGACAACGAACTCCATTTTGGTACCTGTATTTTTCCACAAACTGGACTGGGAACTTAGTTTGGAACAAATGGTTCCCGCCATATGGAAAAGCTACATAAGGTGGGGTGTGACATCATCTCTTGGCCTCATTCCCCACACAAGAGAACTCCTGGAAACACCTGAGGAAAAAAAGACTGAACTGGGGGAACTGCTGCTCCCAGGGTAAAGGGATTTCTAGCTTGTGTATGGAAACTTGGGGGACTGCTTGTATTATCAGTCAGGGTGAGAAATTGCTAATTCAAATTCTATCCATCTAGTATGTTAGGCTTAGTTTGAGCTTTTGGTTATCTGCTAAATAATCTCCTTTGATCTGTTTGCTATCACTTAGAATTGTTGGGATACGTTAGGGTTCAGTAAAAGAGCTGGGAAGCTGCTAATGTGCTGACATGCATTGGGGACAAAGGCATAAGCAGGCAGGAATTCTTTGCTTAACAAATAAGTTGCCATATTTTTCCTCTCTCTGTTGCTTGTAAGAATTGACATTGATGCAGCTGCATGAGAAGTGTAGTTGCTGGAATGAATGTCCTTTGTGTGAAAGAAAGTAAAAGAAATGTTACCTCCCCCTCCCTTCCTTTCCCAGCTACATAAACAAGCCCTGGCTTATGGCCCCTCCCTCCCTCCCCGAGAACTGCTCATTGACCCTTCCTCCATACCCTGAGAACTGCTATTTAGGGAAATTTGTGGCAACACGTTATTGCAAAGAACGGTATTTTCAAGGTAAAAACGCCTCTATGAGATGTGTAATACTGTGATAGTGGATAGGGGTGGGTATACTAATTGTATGAGCGTTTCTACTACTTAATAAGGGGTTTTGGGGTGTTGTAACGGATGTAGGTGTTTACATACAAACTTAGATAAAAGGCATGTGATGTAACTGATCCAGTGCTTACTCGATAGTTGGGTCAAGGGGAACAAGTAACGCAATAAAGAAGCCTGTATTCATATCCGCCTCTGGATCAACCGGCTCCTTTTTTGTTCTAACAATAATTACTTCAAATCTACCTTTCTGCCATTAATAAACTTGTTTTATGCTTTATCTTAATCAGTGCATTTTGAGTGAAATGTTTGGGGAAAAGCTGAGCTTGGTTAGCACAGGCTTGTTGTGCACATCTTTCCCAGATCGAGGGGAAGGGGAACTATATTAATGAGCTGACATTACAGAGATCCCTGTGCACTATAAGATGGTATAATTCTGAATTTATACTACAGCAGGTGTGCAAGGCTGGGGAGCTGGGAAATTGGCTGTCACCGTCTATCTGTCCTTGAGTGGCTTAGGTAAAGCACTCAGGTAGCTTAGTTGGCTGCATGGTGCCTCCTGCTGTAGTGTTGGGTGATAACAGGGCCTGGAGAGGCTGGCTGAATCTCCAGCAAAACAGTGTGAAAAGGGCCAGCCCAGCTTGAGGGTTAGAAGGCACAGTGGTTCCCAGAAGCCCCCCAGATTGCACCCCGGGGTGACAACCCATCACACCCTAAATTACACAAGTCTCAGCAGGTTTGTCACATCCTGTCCCCTCCCTTTCTCCACCTGAGATATTTCCTGCCTCCCACCACCTCCAGCAGCTCCTACCCTCCTATGCACGTACTGCTCCTCTCCCTCCAAGCAGAACCCACCACCAGCTCCCTGAGAATCCCTTACCTGAGCCAGCTCCATTGCAGCCATTTCCTTCCCTCTGGGAGGATGAAATGATCTGGAGCAAAACGTGGACGTTAATCTGTAGCCTGCCATGACGAGAAGGGCAATGTGAGAGAATGCAGAGGGGGCTTTTGTCCATTCCACATGCAGATTCCCCCCGATTTTTCCCTGCTAATGGACACTCTAGGTTCTGCCACACTGTGAAGCACAGAGTGACCTTATCCCAGTACAGGCCTAGGCTCCTCCCACCAGGGTGTGACCCTCTGAGACACGGTGAAACCCTCCCAGTAACATCCTCTGTTATACTTACCAAGTTTGCAGACAATACCAAGATGGGAGGGGTTGCAAGTGCTTTAGAGGCTAGGCCAGGGAAGGAGAGCTCAGTGGTTTGAGCATCGGCCTGCTAAACCCAAGGCTGAGAGTTCAATCCTTGAGGGGGCCATTTAGGGATTTGGGGCAAAAATCTGTCTGGGGATTGGTCCTGCTTTGAACAGGGGATTGGACTAGATACCTCCTGTGGTCCCTTCCAACCCTGATATTCTATGATTAAACTTCAAAATGATCTGGAGAAAAGGCTTGAAGTAAATAAGATGAAATTCAATTAGGACAAATGCAAAGTGCTTCATTTAGGAAAGAACAATCAGGTGCACACGTATAAAATGGGAAATTCCTGTCCAGGAAGGAGCACTGCGGAAAGGGAGCTGGGGGCCAGAGTGGATCACAAGCTAAGTATAAGTCAACAGTGCAAACGGGCAAACATCATTCTGGGATGTATTTGAGGGAGTACTGTAAGCAAGACACAAGCAGTAATTCTTCCACTCCACTCTGTGCGGATTAGGACACAACTGGAGTACTGTGTCCATTTGTGGGAGCCACATATGAGGAAAGATGTGGACAAATTGGAGAAAGTCCAGAGAAGAGCAACAAAAATGATTAAAGGTCTAGAAAACATGACCTATGAGGGAAGATTGGAAAAATTGGGTTTGTTTAGTCTGGAGTAGAGAGGACATGATAATAGTTTTCAAGTACATAAAAGGTTGTTACAGGGATGTGGAAGAAAAAATTGTTCTTAACCTCTGAGGATAGGACAAGAAGTAATGGCCTTAAATTGCAGCAAGGGCAATTTAGGATGGAGATTAGGAAAAAACTTCCTAACTGTCAGAGTGGTTAAACTCCAGAACAAATAGCGTAGGGAGGTTGTGGAATCTCCATCACTGGGGATATTTAAGAGCAGGCTGGACAAACACCTGTCAGGGATTGTCTAGATAATACTTAGTCCTGCCTTGAGTGTAGGGGACTGGCCTAGATGACCTCTCGAGGGGAAAGTTGTTGTACCCATGTTGGTCCCAGGACAGCAAAGAGGTATTTTTAATTGGTTTTAAAACAATTACCGCACCCACCTTGTCTCGCCAAGAGATCTGAAAGTGGCAGGAGGAGACAAACAGGAAGACAGAGCTCAGGACTCTAAACCAAACATTTCAAACCCCTAGAAGAAACTACATTTCCCTTCTGCCCCTGGTATGTTTGTGTCCTCTATGAGGGGCCACCCCATTCCCCTCACAGCAGCAACGGGAGACTGCAGCCAGCCCCAGATGGTCTTTCCCAATCCTGGGATGTTTGTTGTGACAAAGTTTGTGTGTGGTGGGTGCACGGGCTGGGGACACCTGGACTGATCTGCAGATTGGAAAGTCAGGGCAACTCTAGCACAGCTTGGGAGCTGTGGGCAGGGGGAGCAGTTCTGGAGCTGGGCCTCTGTCCTCTCTAGCTCCCATGGCAGATGGCTCTGGCAGCATCAAGTGGGTCCATCACTGCAGGGGAAGGTGGGGTAGTGTCTGAGATCAGGGTGAGAATTGCTCAAGAATGGGGGATGGAATTCACCTCCCCACCCCTCTGCAGAGCTCAGCAACTAGGGCTTTATCCAGTGAAGTGAAATTCAGTCTGGGTGACTTTGAGTCAGCCACTGAAAGATCCTTGTGCCTTCGGTTCCACACTGGCCACAGGAGTTGACTAGTTCTCCCTCCCCAGACTGCCGGGGGCAGCCAGGGATAATTAGTGGGTTATGGGAATTAGAAGATGAAAATTCACTAAGAACAATGATATCTGTGTGTTTATTATTAAATCCCCAGACACCCACCAATCCCCGTCCTCCTTCTGATGAGCTATAAATATCTAAGGGGCTCAGCTACTGATCCTGCAGTCAGTTCCTGCCCGTCCCCACTTTCTAAAGCAGCACTTTTAAGAACAGGGCAGAGAAACATGTAAATACTTTGAACCAAATTCCAGAAGCTGCTGAGCATGGAGAAGTTAAAATGAAACCAAGGTTCCGTCTCTCCAAGGACCTAGTGCAAAATAACAGACGCTCCCCAGAAATCTGAAATGGCCACTTCATAACTGATAAAATGTTATTAATCTGTTCACTTCTGGGAATTACCACTAAGAGAAACAACCCAGTGACGGTGATATCCTGAGGAAAAGATCTCATGTGTCTTTAGATCATACCGATTTGTAACCTGGAACGATATACACTAAAATGCCTAATTCGTAGCCCTACGGCAATTGCCTGGTGTCACTACAGGGCAGAATTAAGGTTGGTGCCTTAGTTGTGAATTTCCATCCCCTAGCATATTGCAATTGCTGTTAAGTGGGTTTGACAAAATTCATTGTGTCTATTTCTTTCTTTTAATTTCAAGAGATAGAGATTTATTTTTAAACCCTTTTTTCAATGTTTACAATTTCAATGTTCAGAGCTGTGGAAGTTATGGGGGTCGTCAGACAACAATTATTTAATAACAGTAACTGCTGAGAGTCCAAAAGCCAAATCATAGAACTGTTCAAAGAGAAATTGTCAAAGTCACACCCAAAATATACAGTGTCAATATCCTTAAATCAAACTCCACTTTCTCCAGAAGCATTTCTGTATATTACCTATATCAATATTTTTTCATGTGTGTGTGTGTACAGTGAAATTAACATTTACTGTAATTTATTAATAAAAATCCAATCCTTTCAAGCGTAATTTTAAGTAATGAAGTACTTGAAGTCTTTCACTTCCTAGACTGGAATGTTTCACTTCAGGATAATTACACCCTCCCTGTGATGTATTTCACTCTCAGTACTGTAACCCCCTCGTGATGTAGCTCCTGTCTAGGAGCTCTGCTGAAGCCAGTGGCATTATGATCAGGTGAAACTGACATGAGCAGAGACATGGGGGAGGGTGGAGGATGAGGTAACATGGAGGCTACCAGAGTTGAACGTGGCCGTAAGAGCGAACGCTCTCTCAGCCTCTCCTCTCTCCCACCTCCCAGAGTCAGTAATTCTGAATCGTTCCCTGAAATCTAAATAGCCCCAGTATGAGACACAGTGATTAACGCAGGTACCTTAGGGGCTGCAGCGCCAACCCCCTGCCTGGATGAGGAGGGTGAAGAATTGCAGTAGAAATGGGTTAGGTTGGGACACGGCACAGCTGATGTGGGACTGGGAGCTGAGTTGACCAAGAGGCCAGAACTCATGGGGGAGTTGGGAGAAGAAGTCAACAGGACGGGGTAGAGGCACTTCTGTGTATTTTCCCCATTAACCATTCTGCCATGTATTTAATTTAGAAACTTTTCATTCACATCTAAACACCTTGGAGCTAAGCTGGGTTGATGCATTTCCACTTACAGTGGTACAGTTGTAATTAGGTGCTTAATCAGATGCTCATGCAGCACAAAGCAGTCAATAATGGGTGTGCTTCCATTCATTAACCTGACTGTGTGCTGTGCATCCCTTTGAAAAAAAGATGCTGTGAGGGAGTGTCAAAATTTTAGGCATTAAGAAATGGTAAGTAGGTGTCAGTTCATTTCTCATGCATTCCTCTCCTAATTTTAATGTCAGTTTTGAATCAATATTAATACCATGTTGTTTTAACAGCAGTAGGATCCATTTGTATAATTGTTTGCAAGATTTCATTGGATATTGTGACCCAGCCGTCTTCACCTTTTATTTTCAGATTCCTAAATACACCCCAACGCACCTCTCCTGACAGACTGCAGGCCCTGGCCGGTGACATGCTCCTTAGAGAGCAAACACCTGATGAGCCCTTTCGCCCTCAAATGCGCATTTGGCTCTTTGACGTTGCTTTATCCGCCCCACCAGAAAACACTGTAGGGAACCCGGTCATTACAGCCGACCGCACTAGGTACCATTCTACCAGCTCTGGGCTGACATTCAAATGGTTCTGTTTGTTTATCTTTCATTCAGCTTTGCAATTCTTAGATCCCATTTAAAAACTGGAAGTGAAATAACCGAAGCTAGTTACGAAGAGAGCGGCCTCGGGCATAGGCGGGGGTAAAACAATAAATGGAAAGAACTGACTATGCAAAAAGGAACATCGCAAACTATCAGAGCCCAGACCCCCGCCCAACTGAACCCACCCCAGCCAGGCATATCAAGCTGGGTCCCTGAAAAATTGCCCAGCCCGTCTGGCAGTGAACGCTGTGTGTTCCAGGCAGAGCTACGGTGTGTGCGTCTGCTCTGCTGACATGCTGCTTTGGTACGGAACGTGCCACGGCCACAGGGAGCAGAGACATGGACTCCTACAAAACAGAATCCCATATACACCTCCAATGCCGCATCCCCCCCACCTCCCCACTGTCTGCCATCCCCTCCCTCACCTCCACATGGCCATTCTCAGCCTACTGCTAACACTTCCTCTCAGCCTTCAGCATTATAAATAAATAAAACATGGTGTTACAAAAGGTAGATTGTGCCAGAGAAACCTGATCTGGACGTCAGTAAGGCTTTTGATACAGTTCCACATGGGAAACTATTCGTTAAATTGGAGACAATGGGGATTAATATGAGAACCGAAAGGTCAAGAAAGAATTGGTTAAAGGGGAGTCTACAAGGGGGTCATATTGAAGGGTGAGTTGTCAGGCTGGAGGGAGTTACTAGTGCAGTTCCTCGGATCAGTCTTGGGACCAATCTTACTCAACACTTTTATCAGTGATCTTGGCACAAGAAGTGGGAGTGGGACACAGAGCCGGGAGGGATTGCCAATATGGAGGAGGACAGGAACATCATACAAGAAAAGCTGCATGTCCTTGAAAGCTGGAGTAATCGAAATGGGATGAAAATCAATAGTGAACAAATTCGACTTGTTAGTCCCCAAGTGCAAAATTTTGCAATAAGCTGGGGATTTGTCAATTGGAAGTGACAGAGGAGGAGACTGGTTGATCACAGGATAATTATGAGCTGCCAATGTGATGCAGCCGTGAAATGGGTTAATGCAGTCCTAGGATACATCAGGTGAGGGATTTCCAGCAGACACATAGAATCATAGATTATTAGGGTTGGAAGAGACCTCAGTAGATCATCTAGTCCAACCCCCTGCTCAAAGCAGGACCAATCCCCTGACAGATTTTTGCCCCAGATCCCTAAATGGCCCCCTCAAGGATTGAACTCACAACCCTGGGTTTAGCAGGCCAATGCTCAAACCACTGAGCTATACATGAAAGGGTTAGTGCTGTTATACAAGGCACCGATGAGACCTCATCTGAAATACACCTCTACCTTCTGCCTTAAAGTCTGTGAGTCTATAAGCTGTGCCTTGCGTTGCATAGACACTGATGGAGATCAGGGCCCCATCGTGCAGCACATGGCAGAGAACCTGACTGAGATCAGCAGCCCCATTCTGCTGGGCACTGCACAGACAGAGAGGGACAGTCCTTGCCCCAAAGAGATCACAATCCAAGCAGACAATGGGGAGGAGGAAAACAGAGAGGGGCTCTGACTTCCCCAAGGTCACCAAGCAGGTCAGGGACAGAGCCAGGAACAGACCCCGGTAATGCCAGAGCCCCGTCACCCGCCGCTTGGAAAGGTCCCCAGACCCCACTGTATTAGGCTGCAGGAAGAGGTGGTTTGTCCATGGATGCACAGGCTGTCTTGGCAGGGCAGCTCAGCTGCAGTCCCTGCACACAGCTGGGTATGTGGGTCATGGGTCAGGAGAAGTCAGTGTCCAGTCCTGTGGGGCTGTGCTCCTGGCTCATACCTCCAGCACTCACTGCTGCTTCCCCCACTTACCAGCTGCACTGTTCAGCCAGCCCCAGGCCTCAGGGAGGTCACTGCCCCCCCTCCCCTATCTCCTGCAAGCCTTCAAACTGGGACATGGTGCACCAGTACCAATCAGAGTGCACGAGTGTAAATTCTGTCTGTACTAAGGGTTTGCACCAGTGCCTAAAACACCAGGGTGGCAGAGACCTTCAGTGCCCAAAACAGCAGTACGGTGGCACTAGAACTGGGATCTAGTTCTAGCTCCATCACGGACAGCCTGGGTGACCTTGGACACGTCAATGTGTCTCCTCCCATCTTTAGTCTCTTTACCCAGCTGCCACTCACTGGGGTCTCCTCTCTCCAGAGCTGCTCAGCACTAAAATCTGTGTGGGTGTCCCCAGAGATAAGGCAGGTCAGCTCGGGAATAGTCTTACAAGGGGGACTGGGGAGTCTCTTTCCCTGGAAGTTTTTAAGAACAAGTAGGACAAAGCTCTGTCAGAGACAATCTACATATACTTGCTCCTGCCTTGGCAGAGAGAGCTGGACATGACAACATCTTGAGGTCCTGTCCAGCTCTACATTTCTATGATGTTATGCAATATAGATACATAAAAAACAACAAGATGAAACCAAATAAAAACATGGTGTCAGGCCATTCAGAAAACAACAACAAAAAACTACACTGCACAGCATAAAATGACACAATACTAAGGAGAAGAAAGCAACGCAAAGCAAACTAACACACCTTAGGATAAAAGTACACAATGCAAAAGAGCTCAACTCAATCCAACACAACAAAGACACCAAACAAGCTGAGGCAAAACAATGCACCATAAAACTATGCAACACAACATGGGGCAATCCCAGTTCCAAATGGTACCATGCAAAACAGCTCAGCGTAGAACAGGACACAGCACAAAAGAGAATTATTTCAATGTACGCCTGGAAGGGATCTTGAGAGGGCGTCTACTCCAGCCCCCTGTGCTGAGGCAGAACCAAGTGTTAGGATATAGATATTCAGGCCTGTCTGCAAAGGCCTGTACTTTAAGAATGTAGGTGTATTCTCATCACTTAGCTAGTTATAGAGGTATAAAAGAAGGAATCAAAGATCACTGTCTGTGGAATGGCTTCTCTTACTGTGACAGGCTAAGGCCTTCAGCCAGTACAGTGGTGCAACGTGATCTGGGTCGGGGTCAGTGCAGTGCCAGACCCAACGGGGACATAGATCTCAGTCGAGGTCTCTGAAGTGCCCAGCACAATAGAGACAGTGGTTTGGGTCGCAGTCGTTCACTGCCTGGCACAAGGGGGGCCGTGATCTCGGTCCAGGTCTCAGTTTTACCTGGCACAACAGTGGGGTCTGATCTCATCTGCCGTCTCTTCAGTGCCTGGCAGAACAGCGCCCAGATCTCGGTTGGGGTCTCTGCAGCAGCTGTCAGACCAGGGCCACGCTCAGTACAATAAGAGCCCTGATCTCAGTCACACACCTGGAGAGAAAAGCGGGAAGATTTTTAAGCATTAGATATCAGTATTTCAGAACTGAGGAGAAAATGGGGCACAAACTAAATATTTGCCAATATAAGAGAGAAGCACCAACCTCTGGGAGATTTTGTGTCACCATTTAACAGTTGAAGAGAAAAGATGGGAAATTGGAGGGGATTATACAGGGATATTGAAACAACAACAGAATGGGATGGATTCTTCTTGCCCCACACTCACATGGCCGGCAGGGAGCCCTGGGTGATGTCTTTTCACAGGGGAAAGGAGTGGGGCTGGAGTGAGAAAGTCACTATCAGTGGGGAGGGCTTGGCAGTGGGGTCTGGGAATGTGACTAGAAAGTGGTGGGGGTGCAGTGTATATTGGAAAAGGGGTAAAAGAAATGCAAACAAAACATGGTACTTAATTAAAATCCTGTTAGGGCTCCAAAAGGAGCATAGTAGATTGTGCTTCTTTTTCAGATCTTTGGAGCAGTGTTTTGGAGCAGAAGATGAAAGTGAACAGTAATAAGAACCCTGGTGGAAGTGAAATGTGTCCCTTTTGAAACAGTCTCTGAGCTGCTGATAGCTTTGAATCCAGAGGCAAGCCAAGAAAGACTCTGTGCGGATGCAATACCCAGCTGATGGAGGAAGGAGGAAACTGCCATTTGCAGCACAAAGAACCTGAGCATAATGAATGCATCTGGTCAGCAAACAAGCTACTAGAAGACTCAGATTATGGCCCTCCAGAAAAGGGAGGTGAAAAAAACAAGTCAAGCCTGAAAATAAGGGGGACAGGTTAACCCTAAGGAGCGTGTGTGTGTACAGAACAGAAATCTGAAGCTGTGGGAAACTGAGGCACGCCACCTCATACATTTCATAAATGGTCAGTGAGTGGGGTAATTCACTAGCCTGACTATAGAACAAAATAAGGACAGCCTGAAGGTAATTCTTCTGTTTTTCCTGCAATTAGCAAGGAAATTTGTAAAAGGAATTGGTATTATTATTAAGAAATAATCTGTCCCCATCAGGGGGGTGGAAATTGTTTCTTTTGTTTTTCAGACACTCTACAACTATGCTGGTGCCAGCGGAAGAATAACCCAGAATACAATGGATCTATGTTTTGTGTTGTTTGTCTGTGGTGTTGGTCTTGCTGCTAGCATGAGGTGGGTGGGGGATGGCTTCAAAAGGCTGACCTAGGGGGAGAGGAAGATGTGTGTGGGAATGCAAAATGCTCAACTGGGAGGCCAGCACCTGGGTAATGGCTACTATGGTGCCTGGAAATAGAACGGCAGCTAAGGTGGGCCCCACAAGCCCTATGGGAATAATGAGAAGGGGAGGAGCTCACTGGGAATCAATGGAGGGGTGATGAAACATGGTGCACATCAAAGGAAATGTTTGGCCGTGCCCCTCTCCTATGACTATGCAGGAGCAGGATCCATGGCCTATGGCAAGGGGTGGACAATTGGGTGTACTGTGTAGGAGGGGTTTTGCTGGAAATGTACATATTTCTGGGGGCACAATTACACCAGCCCCAACCAAACTACACACATCCACACGCTGCTATCTGGACTTTGGTGCACAAATGGATCTGTAAATCTTATTGCTGTGAATAATTGCCTATTTAGCCTTTGAGCTTTTTGTGGCAAGATCTCTCTGTCCCTGTGGGCATGTCCACACTGCAGTCAGACACTGGCGGCTGGCCCATCCCCGCTGACTTGGGCTCACACGGCTCAGGCTGTGGGGCTGTTTAATTGTGGTGTCCATGTTCCAGCTGGGGCTGCAGCCCAAGGTCTGGCACCCTCCCACCTCGCAGGGTCCTACAGCCTGGCCCCAGCCCAAGCCCAGACACCTACACTGCAATTAAACAGCCCCTTCGCCTGAGCCTGTGAGCCTGAGTCACCTGGCAGGGGCCAGCTGGGGGGTTTTTATGGCAGGGTAGAGATACCCTTGGTGTCTGTTCAGCACCTGTCACAATGGGGACCCTGATCTTGGTCAGTGTCTGTGCATATCCCTGCGCAACAGGGGCCTGACCTCAGTCGGGGACTCTGCAACTCCCAGCATTACAGGATCCCGGATTTTGTTTAGGGCCCCTGCAGCATCTGGCAAAATGTGGGGGCAGGTTCTCTGTCAGGGTCTGTGCAGTGCCCAGTACAGTGGTGGGGCGTGATCTGGGTCGGGGTCAGTGCAGGGCCAGGCCCAACGGGGACACAGATCTCAGTCGAGGTCTCTGAAGTGCCCAGCACAATGGAGGCAGCGGTTTGGGTCACAGTCATGCGCTGCCTGGCACAAGGGGGGCCGTGATCTCGGTCCAGGTCTCAGTTTTACCTGGCACAACAGTGGGGTCTGATCTCACCTGGGGTCTCTTCAGTGCCTGGCAGAACAGGGCCCAGATCTCATTGGGGTCTCTGCAGCACAGGGCCACGCTCAGTACGATAAGAGCCCTGATCTCAGTCACACACCTGGAGAGAAAAGCGGGAAGATTTTTGAGCATTAGATATCAGTATTTCAGAACTGAGGAGAAAATGGGGCACAAACTAAATATTTGCTAATGTGAGACAGAAGCACCAACATCTGGGAGATTTTACGTCAGCATTTAACAGTTCAAGAGAAAGGAGGGGAAATTGGAGGGGATTATACAGGGATATTCAATCAACAACAGAATGAGATGGATTCTTCTTGTCTCACACTCACAGGGCCAGCAGGTGCTGGGGAGTAGCTGGACTGGGAAACCTGGAGCTGGGCCGTCTCCATGGGGGGCACTTGCTCCTCCCTCCCCTTCCTGGCCCTTCCCAGGCCCCGTTGCCAGCAGAGAGTGCCCCCCCCCAGCCCAGCACAGAGGTGTCCCTGTCTCAGGGCCCCCCCAGCCTCTGCCCATTCACCCTCTGCCCAGCTCAGGAATCACTCGGGGGAACCATTTCCCACCCGCACAAGGACAAATCCCTGCAGGTGGAAATGGGGGGAAACCCCCCAAACCTGAGATCTGAACTGGCCACTGGCGAAGGGGAGAGAAAATGGGGCACAATCGGGGGGGGGCAGGGAACTTCTCAGGGGTTTGGGGGGGTCACCCTGGGCGCTGCTCGTGGCTCTCTAGGGAGAAAGGGGGCAGGACGGGAGAGGAGGGGGGTCCCCACGGGAGGGGGCAGCGGTAAATCCGAGGGGATCTCAGCCCCCCCCCTTTCTCTCCCCGCTCCTCGGGGGTCACCTGCGCCCCCCCGCCATGTCCGGGCTGCACCGACATTTCCCACCCGCCCCTTCCCCCCCCCAGCCCCGTCTCCCCCCCCCCAGCCCCACGCAGGGACCCCAGTGGGGCCGGGCCCCTCCCCCCGGCACCCCCCGCGGAGCCCCAGGGCAGAGCCTGGCCGGGCCTGGGGGGCGCTGGGCTCCTGCGGGGGCAGCAGCTCCGAGCCCCCCCCAGGGAGCAGATCCTGGCGCTGCGAGATGCCGGGTCCCCCCCCCCGGGCACTGGGGCAGAGTCACCGCCCGGCCCCGCCCCGCCCCCGGGGCTCGCTCCGGGACCTGGAGGCTGCAGCTCCGCAGCGGGGTGGGCGGAGCCCGGGGCGGCCCCAGGGCGGCTCCAGCAGGGCAGGGCCCGGGCTGGGCACGGGGGGGTTAATGAAGGGCTCTCCCGCCGCGATCTGCGCATTCCCAGAGCTCCAACGGCACCAACCCTCCAACGGCTCCAGAAGAGGCTCCAACGGCCCCGCGCGAGCCAGGCAGAGCCGCAGCGGCCCGCGCGCGTTTGCAACTTGGCTTGGTCTCTCCACCCAACGTCACTTCAGCTCCAGGGAGAGTCAAGAACTACATCTCCCAGCCTGCCCCGGGGCACTTCCACTCTCTCCAGCCCAGGTAAGGGAGGTCCCCCGGGCCAGCCAGACCCTCCCCCCAGCGCTCATCCTTTCCCCTGGCCCCGCCCCCTCTCCCAGCCGATGCCTCTCAGACCCCCCCCGCCTTTTCCCGGGGAGCGGCAGAGCTGGGGGGGGGCGCGGCTTGTGACCCCCAGGTAATAACCGCACCCCGCCCAACCCCCAGCCCTGACCCCGCCCCCAGCAGGAGCGTGTCCACCCCACGCGTGTCCCCGGCCCTGCCCGCCCCGCGCTGCCCCCGGCCCCACCGCGCTGCCCCGCGGGCTGCAGGAGCCCCCGTGCTGCGCTTCCGACCCCAGCCATGGCCCCGCTGCCACACAAGGGGCGGGGGCAGGGCCGGGGGGGGCAGGAAGGGGCGGCTCCTCCCCAGGCCTGGCCCCGCCCCCGGGCCCCACGCAGGGGGTGGGACACGTGGGGACCCGCCTCAGCCCGGAGGGGGCAGGAGAGGGGTGGGGGCTCCCCAGGAGAAAAGCGGGGGCAGGGGCTACTGTAGCAGCTCCCCCCCCCAGCCCCTGCATTGGGTGTCAGCTGGATCCCAGCTGCTGCAGCCCGCCCTGGCGAGCGCTGCAGCCCCGGGGGGCGGGGGTTGCGGGGCACAGAGAGGGTCTGGAGCGGCTGGGAGCGGGGCTGGGGGGAGGATTGCAGGGCACAGGAAGGCATTAACCCCTCTGTGCCCGGCCGGGGGAGCTTCTCCGGCTGCAGTGGTGCCAGCTCAGGCAGGGGTTATTGGGGGGGGTTGCTGGTGGGTTCCTGCTGGAGGGGGAGGGGCAGGAAATACTGAAGAGGTGGCAACTTCTGGGGAGTTAGGGCTGGAGGGGGGCAGGGAATACCCTGGGTGAGGAAAGGGAGTGGGACAGTGTGTGACAAACCTGCTGGGACTTGTTAACATGGGCCTAGATCCTCAGAACAAACATTTGGGTGTTGGGGGAGAAAATTCCGTAATTTGTGAAACAGGAAATAGAGACACCAACGCCCTGGGCAGGGCTAGGAAAACTGACCAGACTTCCAGTGCTGAATCCTCAGCCTGCTAGTCAGAGGCTGGTATGACATGGAAAGGGGGCACCCAGCAGGGAGGTGTAGGGAAGATGTCCCGGCCCCTCTCATCCAGCTGCTGGCAGTGGGGAGGGTGTTGGGTTCCCCACCATGGGGTTGTATCAGCCTCTGGCTAGTAGGTGTGTGATGGATCTGTTGGGAGAGACAAGGGGTCCCTCTTTGTTCTCTCACCGTGATGCCCCCTGGCTGCTCTCAGGACTGGGGGCACAAATTTTCTAAACTGAACCAAAAGTTCCTGCAGTTTTCAAAAGAGGAGAAAAGCAAAATCTGTGATTTCACACTCATAGTGACTGATAAGTGGACAGAAAGTGATCACAGTGACAGGGCCTGTGACTGGAGAATGCCGGGCAGTGCTTGGAGCCAGGACTCTGGCACGAGTTGATCAGAGAGAAGGATCATGGTTAGTAGAAGTTCCCACAGCCAGGGGCCCAGCAGCTATTCCCTGGGACGCAGCCCCCAGAGTCCCCAGCCAGGGACCCCAGATACCCCTCAAAGCCCCACCGGCCAGGGAAGCCCCACCAGACCATGACTGTCAGGTTGGGAATCCCAAAGGGTTCCCCCCACCAAGAGCCCCCAGCAGCCAGAGACTTGCCTACTGGGAACTCAGTTCCTCACTGCCTGCCTAGGACCCGCCCCGCACACCACCACCAAGCAGGATCTGCCCTGCCGTTTGTCTGGGACCCCTCCTCCACCCAGCGGGACTCCCTGATGCTTTTCAGTGGGACCCCTCACTCTGCTTCCCTGGTATCCCCTGACCTAGAGCCAGGGACCCCCTCCCCCAGTTCTGTGCACTGGGCATGGCAGCGATCCCAGGAGCCAGCCGGGGAAGCCCAGATGGAGCCCCTGGCACAGCACCAGGCTCCCTCTAACCCCCTGTCCCGCCTCCCCAAGAGACGCCCACCCCGGCTGTTCTGCAGCCAACAGCCCCCAGCGATACCCACCTCCAGGACCCACAGCCTCAGGACTGGGCACATCACAACCACCCCCTGAAACCCCAAATCTCCAGAACCCACCAACCTCACTAGGGTGCCCCCTGCAATCTCCCCCCACAGACACCTCCCCCCACCCCGCACAACACTGTTACCTCAGAGTCTGCTAAGTGGATAGAGAGTTATCACCGCCCCCTGCTGGCCAGTCACACAGGCAGAGGGAGCCCTGGGGGATGTCTCTTGAACAGGAGAATGGAAGCTCTGGAGAGCAAGAAAGGTAAGAAAAGTCCATGGCCTGTCACTAGCAAATAATGGCCACCATGGATCCACCCCAGAAGTGGCTGCATCTTAGCACAGGGGGAATCAACCCCTCACAGAGGCCATTTGCTGTGGGGTTTGGGATACTTCTGGACCCACACTGCACTCACAGAGACCTCCTCATCCCCTGCCAGCTAGAGATAAAAAAAAAAAAGGGTGCAGCAAACTCTCCCGATACCAGCTGGGAACCACTGAGCCCCAAACAGGGGGAGGCCTCTGGCCTTAATGTGTATTAAAGATGTGGCTGGTCTCTTTCATCAGCAAACATTTTAACACAGATAAAGGGGGGAAGAAATGGTTCTCAAAGGAGAGGGGAAAGATCAATACTGGGAAATTTAACCCCCTGCAACCTCCAGGATGGAGAGTGATTCAGGGCAACAGGTTTCCTCCAAGAAAGGAGAAGTTGCTGGGATTGAGAGACATGGGGAACAGCCCCAAACATGAAGGAATTTTAATTGATATTTGATAATAACGTAGAAGTGAAAGAGAAAGGGGGGAAATCTGAGAGATTTTGGCTCTATTTTTGCAAATAATAGAGAGGAAAGTGGAAAATCAAAGGGATTTTATATCGGTTTATATCTGATGTGCAGTAAAATGTCAGTGTTTCACATCAGTATTTGTTAAATGAAGAGAGAGGAAATAGGCAACATTTGCAAACATTTTATATCCATGTTCAAGAAGCTGAGAAAAGGGGTAAATCTGAGATTTTTTTTATTTTATAATTAGAGAGAGCGGGGGAAATCTCAGGGCAAATGTTTAGGGTATTTTATATCAACCTTTGAGATGTGCAGAGAAAACGTGTCACAAACTATGCAACTGGGGGTGGAGAATCAGACTCCTGGAGAGACCAGGGGGAAATGGGGGAGGCGGGAGAGCGGCTCATTGGCGGGGAAAGGGGCGAATCTCCCCGGATTTTACAGCCCGGGTGAGACACTGAGCGAGAAAAGGGGCAGAACTGGAGAGAATTTGTAGCGGGGGCGAGAGGCAAGTGGCACCAACAGGGACAGGAGCCAATTAACCCCCCTCCCCCCTTCGCCCGCCCCCCCCCGCGTCCCACTGACCTTCCCCCCCCCCCGACACCCCCTCCCCCCCGGGAATTTCCTGGCTGCCCAGAGACAGTTCAACCCCCCCCCCCCCGCGTCCCACCGACCTTCCTCCCCCCGCAACTCCAGCTTCTCCCCTCCCTGCCTGACACCCCCCATCTCCCCCCACCCCTGGGTCTCTCACTCACCGGGGCTGGGGCGGGCAGAGAGGCTCCAACGGCCCCGCGCGAGCCAGGCAGAGCCGCAGGGGCCCGCGCGCGTTTGCAACTCGGCTTGGTCTCTCTCCCCAACGTCACTTCCGGTCCAGGGAGAGTCAGGAACTACATCTCCCAGCCTGCCCCGGGGCCGCTTCCGCTCTCTCCTCAGCCCAGGTAAGGGAGGGTTTCAGCAGGTAAAATCGCGCATGCTCCGTGCGAGCCCCGCTGGGGGCGAGAGAGCAAAGCTGCAGCTGCCGCCGCCGCCGCGTGAGCCGGGCCCGGGCTGAGCCGCTGCTGCTCCCCGGGGGGGTCTGTGCGGGGGGGCCCGGCCGGGGGGGGGGTTCCTCCAGCTGGGCCCCGCCCCCCGGGTAGCCCCGGGCTCTGCCCGCCCCAGCCCCGCCCGGAGCCCCCGGTGAGTGAGAGACCCCGGGGGGGGGGCGCTGGGGGGGCGGGCACGTGACTCTGCCCCGGGGAACCCGGGAGAAGCCTCGGCGCCGCAGCAGGATTTCCCCCCCCCCCCCCGCTGGGATGGGGGGCGGGGCCCGGCGGGGGGGGCGGAGCTTTCTCCAGCTGGGCCCCGCCCCGGGCTCTGCTGAGGCTCCCGGTGACCGAGCCCGGGGGGCGGGGCAGGTCCCGGGCTCTGCGCGGTGCCCCCCCCCATCGCTGCCCCCGGGGGCCCGGAGCTGCTGCAGCGCTGAGGCCGGGAGGATCCTTCCCGCAGCGAGTCTGAGCCGCCCCCCCCCCGGCTCTGCTGTGCCCGGTACTGGGGGGGGGGGGATGAAGCGGGTCCCCCCGCCCGGTGCCCCCTTCCCCGCACGGGCGGAGCGGGGCAGCCGCGGGGAGAGAGCCCCCGGGAACGGGGCAGTGACCCCGGCTCCCAGCCCGGGGCAGGGCGCTAGGGAAGGGGGGGTGGAGAAATTAGAGGGGGGGGCAGGTTCCCAGATCTCTGACCACCACCCCCCCCCCCCCGGCACACTCACTGCAGCGTCCCTGGCCAGGGTCACTTCCCTGTGAGCAAGGTGAGGAGCAGAGAGAGGAAGAACCAGCCCCGGACTCTCCCTGTTCCCCCTGCGGCAGGAGTGCGCTGCCCTGGGGGCAGGGGCAGGGGGACCCCCCCCCCAAGGGGCTCCTTTGGGTCTGGTCTGGTCCAGGGTTTGGTTCACACCCTGTTGCTGGGAGGGCTTCAAAATGTCTTGGTTGGTTACTGCTGCTGGGGGGAGCACAAGGGGGAAAGGAGGGGCCGGGGGCCAGGTCTGTGCTGCACTGTGGGGACTGAGCATGTTCCCAGCCTGGCAGAATCTACAATCTCTGTCTGCAGGGAAAGGGCCTGGGGGAATCGTGATGTGAAATGAACTGAAGCCTGTTCTGAAACCTCCACAACTGCCCTTCTCGCCCTGCCAGGCTGCAGAATGATGCCCACCTCTCGCTCCAGCTCGTCCCAACCTCCCGTGGGACAGGAGAAATGGCTGTAGTGGAGCCAGCTCAGGTAGGGGTTATTGGATGGTTGCTGGTGGGTTCCTGCTGGAGGGAGAGGGGCAGGAAATACTGAAGAGGTGGCAACTTCTGGGGAGTTAGGTCTGGAGGGGGGCAGGGAATACCCTGGGTGAGGATAGGGAGTGGGGACAGAGTGTGACAAACCTGCTGGGACTTGTTAACATGGGCCTAGATCCTTGGAACAAACACTTGGGTGTTGGGGGAGAAAATTCTCTAATTTGTGAAACAGGAAACAGAGAAAGCAACTCCCTGGGCGGGGCTGGGAAAACTGACCAGATTTCCAGTGCTGAACCCTCAGCCTGCTAGCCAGGGGCTGGTGTGACATGGAAAGGGGGCACCCAGCAGGGAGGTGTAGGGAAGATGTCCCGGCCCCTCACATCCAGCTGCTGGCAGTGGGGAGGGTGTTGGGTTCTCTACCATGCGGTTGTGCCTGGACCCTACTGGGGGCTCCATCTCCTGTATCAGCCTCTGGCTACTAGGTCTGTGGTGGATCTGCTGGGAGAGACAAGGGGCTCTCACTTCGTCCCCTCACCCAGATGTCTCCTGGCTGCTCTCAGCAGTGTGGGGATAGGACTCTGCTGACTCTCTCAGAGCTTCCATTTGATTGGCTCATCCGCACACACACATTCAGCTACCATCTCTGTGCTCCTAACTCACAGTTCTGCCTCTCTGCTCCTGGCCTGTCTCCTTCTGTCGCAACTGAAATCTCACCCCTCTCTCTCTCTCTCTCATCTTCTCACTGATGTCCAGCCATCAGCTAAAGATCAACAGCTGAAGCAAAGCTCTTAATATTTCCCCCAAGACCTCCCCCCACCTTCTTTCTCTACCGCCGCAGACAGCACCATTGTGCTGCCTGTCACTCAGGCCCATAACTGTGCAATACCTTTGTCACGGAGCTCCCTCTGGGGCCTCCTATCCAGGCTGTGCCTACACCTGGCATTTTCTTTTTGCGTAACATCCTTAACAATTGGCCTTTCCTATCCATCCGCGCAGCTAGAGCTCTTAGTCATCCTCTCCTGTCTCAGTTACTCCAACATCCTTTTCTCTGACCTCACCTTGCGCATCTCCATTCAGAAGGAAAAAGCGCCCTCCTGGTCCTCGAACATGACTTATGAGGGAAGGTTGAAAGAACTGAGCATGTTTAATTTTGAGAAAAGAGTGAGTGGGGAACTGAGAACAGTCTTCAAATATGTCAAGGGTTGTTATAAGGGAGCAGTGATTAACTGTTCGTCACATCCACTGAAGGTAGGAGGAGAAATAATTGGCTTGATCTGCTGCAAGGGAGGTTGAGGGTGGGTAATACCAAAACCTTTCCAGCGATAAGGATAGGGGAGTGCTGGAATGGATTACAAAGAGAGGTTGTGGAATTCTTGTCCCAGGAGGGTTTTAAGAACAGGTCAGACAAACTTCTGGCATATTTACACCTGATCCTGCCGCAGGGCGATGGGAATGGAGTAGATGACTTCTTGAGGTCCCTTCCAGCCTATATTAGAAGATTTTAGGATTCATTGCCTTAGCCCTTCACTTTGATCACGTCTCCTGGTGGAGAATTCGGACCATTTTTGTGGATCGGCTGCGGGTACAAATTTTGTTCCTAGAGCCCTGAAAATCTGCAGATCTCCATGGACCATTTTTGCGGATCGCAGATCGGATGCGGATATAAATTTTGTATCCATGCAGGGCTCTACCTGTCTTACTTCTGTCTATACCTACAACTTAAATCTATTTCGTACACAGTGACGACATATGAAATAACGTATGAGATCACCATAACATTGATCAATGAATGATAAAACGAACTAATTGGCTCCATGAACCACGGAGACTTTTCCTTTTCCATCCCCACCTGCAAGAGCCGCCGTCTCTCTTCTCTGCATGTTCTTTGGATCTTCGAATTTGTCCCACCTGAAGTCACATGGCCTGATTCTTATTTTTCACATTCTCCTTTGGCAGAAGAATTGGTCTGTGGCTCTTGAACTACACCATCTAATTTGCCAACTTTCTCCACACAGTGTTTTTTATGCTCCCTCCCTTTATACCTGACTCACTAGGTTCCCTAATGCCGCAGGATGTGTTTTCCTGACATCTAATGCTGCTGAGATCCTGCCTTCAGTGATATCCCTGCCCTTCCTGGTCCTTACTCCACTGAACCCCCCCAGCCCATGCTTCGTGTTCCCAGCTTCCCCTGGACTCTCTCTTTGGCTCTGGACCTGCCTGTCAGCAAGAAGCCGTGCCAGGGACACTTGCCCTCTGTCTGGAGTCTTCACTTTCTGGGAAATGCAGTTCCAGTCTCTGTTTTTTAGGAGCCTCTTTGATAATGAGTGTCTGGCTGTGTGTGTTCCCAGCAAAGATGGGGATAGTTAAATCCCTCCTAAGCAGAGTGTTCTGCACCTTTGAGCACCTGGGGAGTTGGCCCTGCGATTTTATTGTTTAAAATGGACTGGGGTTAAACTAATAGAATGTTTTTTTATGATGATAAATGGCCTATGAATTCCCCTGATCTCCTTTGTTTTTTTTCCCTTGAGCAGGGTTTCCAGTTTCCCAACCCTCTGTGATCTTCCAGCTGGAAGGAGGGGAAGAGCCGTGGGTCCTGGCTCTCCCTGGTTCAGTGGAAAGCGAGATCCTGGGAAGTCCCTGCACAGGTGAGGAAACATTAAACCAACCCAGAAACTGTAAGTGCCTGAGAGAACCCGCTGGGATTCCCCACACAGACTCTGTGAGCTCAGGACAGTCCCCAGCAGATCTCACTCCTGGCTTCCTACAGATGATGATTGACACCTTGGCTGGAGCTCCCTCCCTTCCTACTGAGTGTTTGGATGGGATGTGGGCAGGGCCGGCCTTGGGGAAATGGCACCCTGGGCAAACTTGCATTTTGGTGCCCCTGGCTCCCATGGGCTCCCTAGGCAACCCACGTTCCCTTCCCCCCCAACCTCTGCACTGTGTCCCTTTGCCCCAAATGCCAGCTCCCCCTCCTGCACCCCTAATCCCTACACCCCTTCATTCCTAACCTCTGCCCCCCGTGCACCCCACTGTCCCCTCCTGAGCCCCTAACCCCTGCACTGTGCCCCCTTCACCCCAGCCCTTGCACTCCACTCCTGTGCCGCAATCATTAATGATCTGGAGGATGGCGTGGACTGCACTCTCAGCAAGTTTGCAGGTGACACTAAACTGGGAAGAGTGGTAGATACGCTGGAGGGTAGGGATAGGATACAGAGGGACCTAGACAATTCAGAGGATTGGATCAAAAGAAACCTGATGAGGTTCAACAAGGACAAATGCAGAGTCCAGCACTTAGGACAGAAGAATCCCATTCACTGTTAACAGACTAAGGACCGAGTGGCTAGGAAGCAGTTCTGCAGAAAAGGACCTAGGGGTTACAGTGGATGAGAAGCTGGCTAAGACTCAACAGTGTGCCCTTGTTGCCAAGAAGGCTAACGGCATTTTGGGCTGTATAAATAGGGGCATTGCCAGCAGATCGAGGGATGTGATCATTCCCCTCTATTCGAGCACTGGTGAGGCCTCATCTGGAGTACTGTGTCCAGTTTTGGGCCCCACACTACAAGAAGGATGTGGAAAAATTGCAAAGAGTCCAGCAGAGGGCAACAAAAATGATTAGTGGGCTGGAGCACATGACTTAGGAGGAGAGGCTGAGGGAACTGGGATTGTTTAGTCTGCAGAAGAGAAGACTGAGGGGGGATTTGATCGCTGCTTTCAACTACCTGAAGGAGGGTTCCAAAGAGGATGTTTCTAGACTGTTCTCAGTGGTAGCAGATGACAGAACAAGGAGCAATGACCTCAAGTTGCAGTGGGGAAGGACTAGGTTGGATACTAGGAAAAACCATTTCACTAGTAGGGTGGTGAAGCACTGGAATGGGTCACCTAGGGAGGTGGAGTCTCCTTCCTTAGAGGTTTTTAAGGCCCGGCTTGACAAAGCCCTGGCTGGGATGATTTAGTTGGGAATTGGTCCTACTTTGAGCAGGAGGGTGGACTAGATACATCCTGAGGTCCCTTCCAACCCTGATATTTTAAGGTTCTATGCAGCCCCTTCACTGCTACCCCCTGCACCACTCTGCCTGTGCCCTCAACCTCTGCACTGTGCCCCCTTTGCCTCTAACCCCGGCATCCCCCCCCAGCACCCAAGTGGGGAACCTGACCTGGATGCACAAAGCAGCTGGCATTGCTGCTCGCTCCCCCACTGGACTGCTGCTCCCCCGCCCCACACAGCCCTGGGGGGCTGGGAGAGGGGAGCAAGGAGCGACGTCAGGGCTTCCTGCACCCAGGTCGCTTTCCCTGCAGGCTGTGTAAGGGGAGGGCAGGAGAGCAGCTGCTCCTGATGTCTCAGCACAGCCCAGGTGGGGAAGTGACCTGGATGCAGGGAGCCCTGGTGTGTGTGTGTGTGTGTGTGAAGGGAGTATGTGCCTGAGTGAGTGAGCGCGCTGTCTCTTTAAGAAAGTTCTCAGGGTCAGGAGCCTGAACTAGGCTTGTTCAGACACAAGCAGCTCCGGCAGCTCCGGCCCCAGAGAGGCAGCAGCACATGCAGATTCCCCCGTCCCGTCACCCCAGCTCAGTGGAAATCGGGTACCTGGGTTGGGGGGAGGGGATCACCCCGCCATCAATCAGCACCTCCCCCCTGCAGAGCAGTCAGGAGGATGCTGCCAGTCGGGGGTGGACGGGGCGACTCCGGGGGTGAACGGGAGGTGGGGGGACAGGAACAGCAGCAGCTGCACACGTGGAGCAGGGCGGAGAGGAGCCCCTCTGCTCCGGAGCAGTCACCTGACTCTGACGGCTGGTCATCCAATTTCCCCCTGCAGCTCGGGTCTATCCCACTCCCCACACAGCTGCTTATCTGCCTCCCTGTGCCGCTTTCATCAGCCCAGCGAGCCTCTCGGCAGCAGGTCAGGTGGGAATCCAAACCCTGCGCCTGTCACCCCCTTGGGTGGGGCACCCATACGGCCCCCCCAAAGGCCGGTCCTGGGTGGGGAGCAGAATTGATCCCCTCCACTGTCCCCTGTGGGGAAGAGTTACGGGGAGTTCAGTCCCTGATTTTTATTTTCTGTCTCTCCAGCACTTACTTGGGTTTGTTCTCTGCCTTTCCATCCCCAATTCTCAGATTTCTCCTCTCTTCTAGCAGGTGATGGGGTGGTGAGGGAGAGCGAGGAGCAGAATCCTCACCAGGAAGATGCTGAGCTCGCCGAAGCGCATGGGGAATTACTGCGAAGAGCCAAAGGGAGTGTGTCCAGCCCCCATGAGCAGGGAAAAGCTGGTGAAAGTTACCCCAGACCAGAGAGAGAGCAGGGAAACCACTCAGAGGAGAGAGTGGATGAACCCATGGATTGTCAGGGAACTCACAGGGACCTCAAGGAAACTACGTCCCAGGAGAAAATCCTCACGGAAAAGCGAGAGACTACGTGTAGTGAGTGTGGGAAAAACTTCCATTACCGCTCAGCCCTTATTCGACATGAGATAATCCACACGAAAGAGAGACCCTACGAATGCTGTGAGTGTGGGAAAAGCTTCAATCATACCTCAGCCCTTAGTAGGCATCAGCGAATACACAGAGGAGACAAACCCTATGAATGCTGTGAGTGCGGGAAAAGCTTCACTCAGAGATATACCCTTAACTCTCATCAGAAAATCCACACAGAAGAGCGACCCTACGAATGCTGCAAGTGCGGGAAAAGCTTCACTGAGGGTACGTCTACACTACGGGACTATTCTGAATTTGCATAAACCGGTTTTGTAAAACAGATTTTATAAAATCGAGTGCGCGCGGCCACACTAAACACATTAAATCGGTGGTGTGCGTCCATGGTCCGAGGCTAGCGTCGATTTCTGGAGCGTTGCACTGTGGGTAGCTATCCCGTAGCTATCCCATAGTTCCCGCAGCCTCCCCCGCCCCTTGGCATTTCCGGGTTGAGATCCCAGTGCCTGATGGGGCAAAAATCATTTTCGCGGGTGGTTCTGGGTACAGCCTCACCCCCCCCCCCTGAAAGCGGCAGACAACCGTTTCGCGCCTTTTTTGCTTGGTGAACTGTGCAGACACCATAGCACAGCAAGCATGGACCCTGCTCAGCTCAATACCGCAATCGTGGATGTTTTAAACACCTCGCGCACTCTCGTGCAGTATATGCTGAACCAGGACCTTCGAACCGAGGCGAGTTAGAGGCGGATACAGCAGCGCGGCGATGACAGTGATGAGGACGTGGACACAGAATTCTCTCAAACCGCGGGCCCCGGCGCTTTGGAGATCCTGATGGTAATGGGGCAGATTCTATCCATTGAACGCCGATTTTGGGGCCCGGGAAACAAGCACAGACTGGTGGGACCGCATTGTGTTGCAGGTGTGGGACGATTCCCAGTGGCTGCGAAACTTTCGCATGCGTAAGGGCACTTTCATGGACCTTTGTGACTTTCTTGCCCCTGCCCTGAAACGCCATAATACCAAGATGAGAGCAGCCCTCACAGTAGAGAAGCGAGTGGCGATAGCCCTGTGGAAGCTTGCAACGCCAGACAGCTACCGGTCAGTCGGGAATCAATTTGGAGTTGGAAAATCTACTGTGGGGGCTGCTGTGATGCAAGTAGCCAAAGCAATCACTAAGCTGCTGCTACGAAAGGTTGTGACTCTGGGAAACGTGCAGGCCATAGTGGATGGCTTTGCTGCACTGGGATTCCCTAACTGTGGGGGGGCGATAGATGGAACCAATATCCCTATCTTGGCACCGCAGCACCAGGGCACCCAGTACGTAAACCGGAAGGGGTACTTTTCAATGGTGCTGCAAGCACTGGTGGATCACAAGGGACGTTTCACAAACATCCACGTGGGATGGCCAGGGAGGGTTCATGACGCTCGCGTCTTCAGAAGCACTACTCTGTTTAAACGGCTGCAGCAAGGGAATTACTTCCCAGACCAGAAAATAACAGTTGGGGATGTTGAAATGCCTGTCGTTATCCTGGGGGACCCAGCCTACCCCTTGATGCCATGGCTCATGAAGCCATACACAGGCAGCCTGGACAGTGGTCAGGATCTGTTCAATTACAGGCTGAGCAAGTGCAGAATGGTGGTGGAATGTGCATTTGGCCGTTTAAAGGCGCGCTGGCGCACATTACTGACTCGCTCAGACCTCAGCCAAACCAATGTCCCCTATGTTATTGCTGCTTGCTGTATTCTCCACAATCTCTGTGAGAGTAAGGGGGAGACCTTTATGGCGGGGTGGGAGGCTGAGGCAAATCACCTGGCCGCTGATTACGCGCAGCCAGACACCAGGGAGATTAGAAGAGCACACCAGGAAGCGGTGCGCATCAGAGAAGCTTTGAAAACGAGCTTCATCAATGGCCAGGGTACAGTGTGACTGCTGTGTTTGGTGATGAACACCCAACCCCCTTGATTGACTCAGTCCCTGTAAGCAACTCCCCCTCCCCCTTCGAGTACAGCTTACTTATGCAAATAAACTCACTCTCATTTAAAAAGCATGAATTCTTTATTGATTCATTATAAAAAGAGGGAGAGAAGTAAGGGTGTGGTTTGGGAGGAGGATAGGAGGGATGGAGAAGGCCATTAAAAAAATTCACATTAACGACATCCTTCTGGTTGGGCTGTCCACGGGGGTGGAGTGGGCGGGTGCACGGAGCCTCCCCCCACGCGTTCTTACACGTCTGGGTGAGGGGGATATGGAACGTGGTGAGGGTAGAGGGTGGTTATACAGGGGCTGCAGCGGCACTCTGTGATCCTGCTGCCGTTCCTGAAGCTCCACAAGACGCCGGAGCATGTCAGTTTGATCACGCAGCAGCCCCAGAGTTGCATCCCGCCACCGCTGATCTTCCTGCCGCCACCGCTGATTTTCCTACCGGTCTTCCTGCCGCCACCTCTCATCTCGGTTGTCCCTCCTGTCCTCACGTTCATCCCTCCTGTCCTCACGTTCACTGGCCTCTTTCCTGTAATTTGATACCACGTCCTTCCACTCATTCAGATGAGCTCTTTCATTGCGTGTAACTTCCATAATATCCGAGAACATCTCATCTCGCGTCTTCTTTTTCCTCCGCCTTATCTGTGCTAGCCTTTGGGATGGAGGAGGGATGGTTGAAAAATTTGCAGCTGCATGAGGGAGATAAATATTTAGAAAGATACATTTTACAAAACAATGGTTATACTCTTTCACAGTGAACAGCACTATTCACCTAGCACATGTGATTTCCCTACAAGGTCGCATTTTCCATCTTAATAGTGAGTGCTTGCAGCTCTGGAGTTACAGATCTCACAGACACAGGTCCAGGCATCAGAATTCAGCTTGCATGCGGCCATGGTAAGCCACTGTCTTTCGGCTTCTGTAGTGATTTACCCCTCCCCCCCAACGCATGGCTAATACCACGCTAGCTCCCTGCTAATCAACAACCATCCCACCCCCCCACCCACTGTGTGTCTGGTAGCTTGGGGAAGATCGCCGGTGAAGATCATCGGCATTTCACTCCTCCCCTCCCCCCGCTTCGCTACGTGCAGGAAAGTTTTTTTTTTTAAGCTGCTGCAGTCCACGAACCCAGTAGAAAAATGGGCACCCCCCTTACTTAAATTCCTGATTTTTAACCAGGTTATCCTGAACGATATCACTTTGCTGAGGATAACAGAACAAGATAAAGATCGGATGCTTCTTGAATGCCAGCAGTCACTGGGACCATACGCTGCTATGCTTTGCCACGCAATGATACCTGATTACTTGCTACATGCATGGCGTGGTAAAGTGTCCTACCATGGTGGGCGGAACAAGGCTGCCTTGCCCAGAAACCTTCTGCAAAGGCTTCTGGAGTACCTACAGGAGCGCTTCATCGAGATGTCCCTGGAGGATTTCCTCTCAATCCCCGGACATGTTAACAAACTTTTCTAAGTAACTATACTGTCTGCGAATGCATCCCAAGTCCTCAGGGCAAATCAATCATTAAAAAAGGCTTGCTTAAAAAACAAAGTTTGCTATTTGCAAAGGTACACTCACCAGAGCTCCCTTCCATGGCGTCATTGTCTGGGATAGTTGCTTGTGAGGGCTGGGAGGACGGTAATTCCGTCAGGGTGATAAAAAGCTCCTGGCTGCTGGGGCTCACGGAGTGCTGTGTGCTCTCTGCTAGGTCTTCCTCCTCTTCTTCATCTTCATCTTCCCCGTCTGCATAATCCTCAGCCATGGCAGAGATTACAACCCCCACCTCGGAATCCACAATCAGGGGTGGGGTACTTGTGGCGCAGCCCCCTAAAATTGCATGCAGCTCAGCATAGAAGCAGCATGTTTTTCGACCTGCCCCAGACCTTCCGTTTGCTTCTTTGGTTTTCTGGTAGGCTTGTCTGAGCTCCTTAACTTTCACTCTGCACTGCACTGAGTCCCTGCTGTGGCCTTTATCCGTCATAGCCTTAGAAATTCTTTCAAATACTTTTTCATTTTGTCTTTTGGAACGCAGTTCTGTTAGCACTGAATCCTCTCCCCAGATAGCGATCAGATCCAGTACCTCCCGTGCAGTCCATGCTGGGGCTCTTTTACGATTCTCAGGAGACTGCATTGTTAACTGTGCTGATGAGCTGTGCATGGTCACCTGTGCTGATGAGATCTCCACGCTGGGGAAGCAGGAAATGAATTTCAAAACTTCGCGGGGCTTTTCCTGTCTACCTGGCCAGTGCATCCGAGTTCAGAATGCTGTCCAGAGTGGTCACTGGTGCACTGTGGGATACCGCCAGGAGGCCAATACCGTCGATCAGCATCCACACTAACCCTAATCCGATATGGTAATACCGATACTAGCGTTACTCCTCTCGTTAGGGAGGAGTACAGAAACCAGTTTAAAGAGCCATTAAAATCGATATAAGGTGCCTCCTAGTGTGGTCGGTTGTGGCGTTAAATCGGTTTTACGCTCCTAAAACCGATTTAAATGCCCAGTGTAGACCAGGCATGTGTGTGTGTGTTGCCGGGGAGTGCTCTGCAGCTCCCACTGTGGGAGGTCCACCCAAAAATGTGGGGCTGAAATAGTGCTTGGGCAGTGATCCTCACCAGTGACCTGGGCCATCCTTTGGGCTCTCTGGTGAGAACCCTCAGCCTCCCGCCCTCAGTCTCTATCCCTGATTGGCTGAGCAGGGGGTTATTGACAGGGAGGAGACTCAGGTCCTTGTTGGTCTCTTTTAAGACCAAGTAAATAAGTCAGAACCAGTTCTGTGTTTGATGAATTTTGCTGCTTCTCTAGATTAATGGTCTCTGAGCAGTTCATGATTCTCTCTAACATTGCAGTTCTCCTCAAATACTTGCTGAATAATTCCTGTGCACTGTTGTTGGTCTGGAGCTCATCTGAGGACATTTTATTGAGGTCATTCAATGTTGAAATTCAAGATCCGATGGTTAGTTTGAAAATCAGGGCTCTTGGGTCCTATTCCCAACTCTGCCACTGACTGGCTGTGTGACCTAAGACAAGTCAATTCTTCTTTCTCAGACGTAGCTTCTCCCTCTTTCAAGTAGGGATAATAATGATCCGCTCCTGCCTACCTCAACACACTCACTCTTCCCCAGCACACTCACTGTCTCTACCCCGCCACGCACACCACAGTTGAAAAGCAGCTGGTAATCTAGTAAGATGCCCATGGAACGGTGGGATAGAGAAACCTGCATCATGTGATGCTGTACCAGTCCGTGAGGCATTGCAAACCCTTCCCAAAACACCCTGCAGCCAGTTGCACAGTGGGATAGTTACCCACAGTGCACTGCTCTCTCTTGCCATCCAAGAACTGCTAGCATGGATGTGCTCTGGTGACACAAGGGGCATAGGGAGGACATTCAATAGCTGATTAATTAAAACACTTTAACTAAAGCAGCAATGCCGGGGGGTTGGTGGCTCCTTTCTTTCCTAAGCCTGGAGTAAACTCATCTTTTTATTCCATTCTTGATGCTTCATGGAATAACAACAGATGACCAAAGAAAGACGTGGACAGGGTGGGTCTCAGGGGAGGGGCAGAGAGATTCGAGCGGTGGGCAGAGCAGGTCTCGAAGGTGGGGGCAGTGGTCAGGGCAGGTCTCCGGGGAGGGGCAGAGAGGTGGGGGTAGTGGGCAGGGTGGGTTGCAGGGACGGGTCAGGGAGGTGGCAGCTGGTGGGCAGACCTTGTGGTAGGGGGTGGAGAGGCACGAGCAGCAGGCAGGAAGGCCTTGGGGGAGGAGAGGAGCAAGCGAAAGGTGGATCAGCAGTCCTCAGCCAAAGAGGAAGAGAGGGGGGTGGGAAGTGGCCAAACAGGAGCAAGGGGGGAGCACAGGAGGGTCCTCAGAGAGAGGAGAAGGGTGGGGGGGCAGTGCCATGGTCTGGGCACCAATGGGCCCCCCACTTCTAGGGAGCTTCCAGCGCTCACACCCAGCATCCCCAAATGCAAGAGCCATGGGCCACCTATTCTCTTCATCTTCACTAACCAAGCCCCTCCCCAAGCTATGTTGATGGGAGAAGCCCTCCTGTTGGCACAGCGCTATCTGCACCGGGGTTAGGTTGATATAACTGCATTGCTTAGGGAGGTAAATTTGTTACACCCCTGAGTAATGTAGTTACACCGATCTAATTTTGTAGTGTAGACCTGTCCAAAGAACCTTGGGAGTAAAACTTCCCCTGCTCCTCTACTTTACTGAATCCAAACACCAGCAAAGCTTGTCAGGCCCAGATGGAGGTTGGCAGAGTCAGGTGTGTGCAGACATGATCCTTTCAGCAGCTGTAGGCACCATGGCTTAGCTGGCTAAAACCACTGTTTTGTATACAGGAGATCCTGGGTTCAAGTTCCAGTGGTACCTTACTGAGTTGCTTTTGGGGCACCTGGTACTGGCTACTGTCAGAGGACAAGATTCAGAGCTAGATGGACCTTCGGTCTAGCCTAGTGTGGTTTTTCTTATGGTTTAAATTACACTCACAGGCCCTGAGGATAGAGTTACCGAAAGTTTGGGAGTTAAGAGCTGATAGGTCAGTGGTCCAGTCCCCTCACAGACGACCCCGTCCCTCTGGGACAGGGGCAGGTCTGAGCTCTCACACCAAATGCTCTTTGTGGCTGCCAGAATCTGTGGGCAGCTCGTTTAGTTTATGCCGAGGGTTGAGTCCTGTTTTGTGCACCGTGTCTGAGAATGAAAATCCTAAACCGCCCTTTGAAATAACAAAAGCAGCAGGACGTGTTTCTGTCCCTGCCCCAGAGCAGACAGACCGATGGAGAAATGCCATGAGGCCAGGGTAATACTCCCCTGCGGTTTTACCAGTTCCACTTGCTAAACCCCCTCCCAACCTGCTGGGCTCCTGGAGCAGGGGACTGAGCCTGAGCCGAGACACGGACACTGCAACTTTACAGCCCAAGCCGCATGACCCTGATTAATGTGACACGGGCCAGTCGTGGGTGTTTCATTGCACTGGAGACGTAGCCTAATGTTATGTCTGCACTGCGATTAACACACCCAGGGCACCTGTCGCAAAGCCCGGGTCAGCTGACTCAGGGTTATGGGGCTTGGGCTGCAAGACTATAAAATTACAGGGCAGACAGATGGGCTTGAGCCCAACCTTTGAGACCCCACGAGGGGTGAGGGTTTCCAAACCCAGGCTTCAGTGTGAACACAAATATCTGCACCGCAGTTTTTAGCCTCTCAGCTTTAGCTCCATGAGCCCACGTCAGATGGTCCAGGCCAGCCATGCTGTCATCTTTATCCCAGGAGAGATGGACTCTAAGGGTACATCTCCATTGCAATGTCAGCCCAGGGGTGGCTCGCTGTGCTCAAAGCAGCACCCTGGAAGCCCCATATTCACTGCTCGCATATAATGATGATACGGTTTGTACAAAGTCTGCCTGGTGAGGTATCATTTCAAAAGTCTTGGTCTGTTGAACATTACTATTGTGTTGGATTGTGTGTGTAGCATTGGCTGGGAAGTTTTGCTCTGTGTGTGTTACTGAGATGAGGTTGGGAAATGCCCACCACCAGCCTTTCAGGTGTGACAATGGAGGAGCCAGACTCGCTGCTGGCCCATTAAAGGGATCCACACTCCCAAGGACTATCCCAGGAACCGGGTACAATGCAGACTTCTCCGAGATAGCACAGCGACAATGGGCACTGCTTGACTCACATCCTAGCAAAGGTACTTCCTAGCAAGTGGGAAGAAACTATGAAGGGGGCGGTAGAGACATTGTGAATTGGCCTCTCTCCCCCACAACTCAACAGCTGGAAACACACCTGGATGACAAAACTGATTCAGAAATCAGAAGAGAATAATAATAGTACACACTTGGAGTTGCAGCTAGCCGCAGATGTTAGGAGTAACAAGAAGGGTTTCTTCAGGTATGTTAGCAACAAGAAGAAAGTCAAGGAAAGTGAGGGCCCCTTGCTGAATGAGGGAGGGAACCTAGTGACAGAGGATGTGGAGAAAGCTAGTGTACTCAATGCTTTTTTTGCCTCTGTCTTCCCAGACAAGGTCAGCTCCCAGACAGCTGCACTCTGCAGCACGGTATGGGGAGGAGGTGACCAGCTCTCTGTGGGGAAAGAAGTAGTTCGGGACTATTTAGAAAAGCTGGACGAGCACAAGTCCATGGGGCCGGATCCATTGCATCCGAGGGTGCTAAAGGAGTTGGCCGATGAGATTGCAGAGCCATTGGCCATTATCTTTGAAAACTCATGGCGATTGGGGGAGGCCCTGGATGACTGGAAAAAGGCTAATGTAGTGCCCATCTTTAAAAAAGGGAAGAAGGAAGATCCAGGGAACTACAGGCCAGTCAGTCTCACCTCAGTCCCTGGAAAAATCATGGAACAGGTCCTCAAGGAATCAATTCTGAACCACTTAAAGGAGGGGAAAGTGATCAGGAACAGTCAGCATGGATTCACCAAGGGCAAGTCATGCCTGACTAATCTAATTGCCTTCTATGATGAGATAACCGGCTCTGTGGATGAGGGGAAAGCAGTGGATGTGCTATTTCTGGACTTTAGCAAAGCTTTTGATACAGTCTCCCACAGTATTCTTGCCAGCAAGTTAAATAAGTATGGGCTGGATGAATGGACAGTAAGGTGGATAGAAAACTGGCTAGATGGTCGGGCTCAACGGGTAGTGATCAATGGTTCCATGTCTAGTTGGCAGCCAGTATCAAGTGGAGTGCCACAAGGGTCGGTGCTGGGGCCGGTTTTATTAAATATCTTCATTAACAATCTGGAGGATGGTGTGGACTGCACCCTTAGCAAGTTTGCAGATGACACTAAACTGAGAGGAGTGGTTGATACACTGGAGGGTAGGGATAGGATAAGAGGGACCTAGACAAATTAGAGGATTGGGCCAAAAGAAATCTGATGAGGATCAACAAGGACAAGTGCAGAGTCCTGCACTTAGGACGGAAGAATCCCATGCACTGCTACAGACTAGGGACCGAATGGCTGGGCAGCAGTTCTGCAGAAAAGGACCTAGGGGTTACGGTGGACGAAAAGCTGAATATGAGTCAACAGTGTGCCCTTGTTGCCAAGAAGGCTAATGGCATTTTGGGTTGTATAAGTACGGGCATTTCCAGCAGATCGAGGGATGTGATCATTCCGCTCTATTCAGCACTGGTGAGGCCTCATTTGGAGTACAGTGTCCAGTTTTCGGCCCCACACTACAAGCAGGATGTGGATAAATTGGAGAGAGTCCAGCAGAGGGCAACAAAAAATGATTAGGGGGTTGAAGCACATGACTTATGAGGCGAGGCTGAGGAAACTGGGCTTGTTTAGTCTGCAGAAGAAAAGACTGAGGGGGGGATTTGATAGCTGCTTTCAACTACCTGACTGGGGGTTCCAAAGAGGATGGATCTAGACTTTTCTCAGTGGTAGAAGATGACAGAACAAGGAGTAGTGGTCTCAAGTTGCAGTGGGGGAGGTTTAAGTTGGATATTAGGAAAAACTTTTTCACTCAGAGAGTGGTGAAGCACTGGAATGGGTTACCTAGGGAGGTGGTGGTATCTCCTTCCTTAGAGGTTTTTAAGGTCAGGCTTGACAAAGCCCTGGCTGGTATGATTTAGTTGGGGATTGGTCCTGCTTTGAGCAGTAGATTGGAGTAGATGACCTCCTGAGGTCCCTTCCAACCCTGAGATTCTATGATTCTATGATTCTCTATGATACGGTTACATATTATGTCAATAACGTCACAGGAGGTGACACGGCATCAGTGAGACTGATACTGGAATACTGCCTTCAGTTTTGATGTCCTCATTTAAAAAAGATGTTGTGAAATTGGAGCTGGGGCAGCAAAGAGCCACCAAAGATTCTGAGGGCTGGAGAAAAATGCCTTCTAGTGAGCTATTGAAAGAGCTCAACCTGATTAGCTAATCAAAAGAAGATTGAAAAGTGACTTCATTGAAGTGTTGAAGTGCCTTAATGGAGAGAAAATACTGGGTATTAAAGGGCTCTTGAATCTAGAAGAGAAAGGCATAACAAGACTCAATGGCTGGAAGGTGAAAAGAGACAAATTCATATTACAACTAAGGCACAAATATTCAACAGTCAGGATGATTAACCACAGGAACAAGCTACCAAGGAAAGTGGTGGATTCTCCATCTCCTGATGTCATTTCATGAAGACTAGATGCCTTTCTGGAATGTCTTTGCCCCCAAAGTAGCTCTTGTGTCATACAGGAGGCCTGTGATATGCAGGGGGTCAGATTAGATGCTCTAATGGTCTCTTCTGGCCGTAAAGTCAACTCATTTCTGAAAAACTGAGTGCAGCATTGGGAGCAGCGTCTGATGTTTCCCTGTCTAGCCGGCTTGCTGCCTAGAACGAACCCTCCTTGAGTGGGGTGATCCACAGGGAGTAGCTCAAACCTCCAAAGTGCCTGGCCAGGGGCAGGACATTAGCCTAGCAAGGGAGGGGTGCAGCAGTGACATCACAAAGGCCTTTTGCAGGACCTCAGACTATTGGTGAAAGGTGGTGGGGAGGTGGTGACCTCACAGAGAGATGCTGACATCAGCCAGGCAGGACCGGGGCGAGGGGCCAGGGAAACCTCAGAGACCCCTGTGGCTTTGCTCCAGCAAGTCTCCTTCTCCAGGTCTCTCTCTGAGGACTGAGAGAGTATTCGGGTTCACGGACGTGAGCGCCAGGAGGAACCTCTTTCGAGTTTTCTCCTTCCCTTTTTAGTGATTTTACTAGAAAACAGCCGTCCCTGTTTAGAAGGTAAGAGCCTCCTGGAGGTTTGAAACCTGTTCAGTCTGATCCATCTGGTGACAGGTCACTTCCCTTCTCTATACCTCAGGCTCCTCCCCATCTGCCCAATGGGAACAGGGACAGTTCTCGAACTCTGGGCAGTCGTGAGCCCGAGTGAGATAAGGGGCAATAAGGCCCTCTGTGAAGGAGAAAGGGGAGTTTCACGGTGTTTAGCAACAAGGAATTCTAAAGTTTGCTAAAATGTCTAGTCTGTGGAAACAAGAAATGTTCGAGGCCAAACTTTTTAACCACTAACTTTTCTAAAGCCCATTCAGGGGTGTGAGTCTCTGTCTTTTAGGTACCTGGGGTTCTTTGCCAGCAGGAGAGAAGAGGTTCCTGCCTCCATTTTTGTGGCCTTAACAAACCCGGTGTTGTGCCTCAGTTCTCATCTGAGATCCCTGAAAAAGAACATCTTCCCATCCATGAACAAGACAGGACCTATCTTTCAAAGGGGAACAAAGAGACCCCTGGGACTTACAGACTAGCTAGCCTCACATCCATAGCTGGAGAGATACTGCAATACATTCTTAAACAGTTTGTCAGCAGCACCTACAGGATAATTTGGTTCTTAGGACGAGTGAGCATGGATTTGTCAAGAACAAATCATCCCAAACCAATCCTCTTTCCTTCTTTGCCAGGGTTCCGGGCCTAGTGGAGGTGGGTGAACAGTAGATGGGATCTATCTTGGGGTTACTAAGGCTTTTGGCACAGTCCCGCAGGACATTCTCACAAGCAAACGAGGGAAATGCGGTCTCGATGCAATCAGTGTCACGTGGGTGCAGAGCTGGTTGAAAGCCCAGACTCCAAGGGCCCTTCTCCATGTCTGGCTGCCCAACGGAGAGGGGGCACCTAGTGGGTGCAGCAGGGATCAGTCCGGGGTCCGGTACTATTCAATAGTTTCATGAATGATTTGGAAGATGGAGTGGAGAGCATGCTTCTAAAATGTGCAACTGACACCAAGCACTTTGGAGCACAGGACTGGAATCCAAAACGTCCTTAACAAATTGGAGACTTGGTCTTCTTGAGCCAAACCCCATGGCTGGGCCCCTCTCTCTAGACTGGGCTGAAGTGAAACCCCAAAGCCAGACACTCCATCTCCTGGGCAGCGCGCTCCGACCTTGAATGGTCAGATGCTGCTTAGCGCTGTCAGAGCAGCTTTGGCTGGGGGATTCTCCCAGCACTTTCCAATAGTGGGAAGGTACGAAATCCCCATTTGCCTGCTGGGGACAGAGCCCTAGAGGGGGGAGCAACTTGCCCAGAGTCCCCCAGGAAAAGGAAAACAACCAGCAGTGGAACCAATAGGAAACCCAGCAATGGAACTCAGGAGTCCTGACTCCCAATCCCCTGGCCCGGTCACTCCAGCGGAGCACACTCCCTCTCACAGGCAGGGGGAGCGGCCATGAGGGCCTGCTTCTCATTGCCAGCTGTGGGAGGGAGTGTGCAGCAGTGGTTAGCGAAGGGGCCTGGAGAGAAGGACTGCTGGGTTCCATCCATACTTCTGACACTTGGTGTGACCCTGAGCCAGTAGCTTCCCCTCCCCAGGCCTGTTTCTCGTCAGTAGGGTTGGGGGCGCAGTCCCGACAGCCGAGGGGGGTTGGGAGGCTCTAGGAAGGTGTGTAAAGTGCTGGGATGTCAGGATCCCGGAGGCACTGTCACCCCCACACTAGGACGGTGTTCTGCACCCCCTGCTGCTGGCTGAGTTTCTCCGTCCCTTGGCAATAAGACAGTCTAGAACCCCAACCAGGGTTATTGTATCTGCTGCCCAAGATCCATAAACCTGGAAATCCTGGACGCCCCATCATCTCAGGCATTGGCACCCTGACAGCAGGATTGTTTGGCTATGTAGACGCCCTCCTCAGGCCCTACGCCACCAGCACTCCCAGCTATCTTCGAGACGCCACTGACTTCCTGAGGAAACTACAATGATCTTCCAGGAAACACCATCCTGGCCACTATGGAGGCAGAAGCCCTCTACACCAACAGTCCACACAAAGATGGACTACAAGCCGTCAGGAACCGTATCCCCGATAATGTCACGGCAAACCTGGAGGCTGAACTTTGTGACTTTGTCCTCACCCACAACTATTTCACATTTGGGGACAATGTTTACCTTCAAGTCAGCGGCACTGCTATGGGTACTCTCATGGCCCCATGGTATGCCAACTTTTTTATGGCCGACTTGGAACATTTCCTCAGCTCTCGTCCCCTAAGGCCCATACTCTACTTGTGCTACACTGCTGACATCTTCAGCATCTGGACCCATGGAAAAGAAGCCCTTGAGGAATTCCACCATGATTTCAACAATTTCCAACCCACCATCAACCTCAGCCTGGACCAGTTCACACAAGAGATCCACTTCCTGGACACTACAGTGCTAATAAGCGATGGTCACATAAACACCACCCTATACTGGAAACCTACTGACCGCTATACTTACCTACATGCCTCCAGCTTTCACCTAGAAGTCATGGAGGTCGTGGGAAGTCACAGAATCCGTCACTTCCACCGCCTCTATGACAGTCACGGATCCCTTCCCATGAGACAAAGCCCTCCCTGCTGTGACTGCAGTTCCTGGAAGGAAAGAGAAGAAGAGAAAGTGAAGAGAGAAGGAAAAAGAGAGACTCCCTGTCACCTCTCTCCCTGCTGCCTCCCCCCTTGTATTCTGTAACCCCATTTCACTGGGTTCCCTGTGCTGGTGCAATGGGGGTGACACTAGAGTTCTGGGGATTTGGGGGGCTCTTCATTTCTCAACATTTCACACAAATTTGTCTTTGGGCTGAAATTTCTCCTGTGAGGCCTCTCAGTCAGAGCTGTACCCCACCCTGTTTGTGGGGGGTGGGGGGTGGGGAGATGTAAATTGCAGAGTAGGCAGAGAAGTCACCCATAAAGGGTCATATTGATCTGGTGACGGGTTCTGACCGGGGTCACACATCCTCTGACACAGGCTCATGTGCAGAACATGGGAGCTCTGGCTTGTCCTAAATGCTGTAGAGTGTGAGTTCCTGGAAAGGGCAGGGGAGAGGGAGCAAGAGGAGAAAGGCAGAGACATTGGAGACGAGGAATTGGGGGGAGAAGAAGGAGAGAACAGAGAGACAATAAATGATTGAAGCAGAACAGGTGTCCCAACTCCATCTTGCTCATCACAGGTGTTCAGAGAGACAGGTAGTTGCAGGTTTTCCAGTGTCAAGTCTGAACTTTGATTCTAACAATGTGCGTTGAAATATCAAGGGGATCTCCACATACCTGATCTCTTCCCTCTCCCCTTTTTAATATTAATTTTTATTTTGAAGTGTTTGGCTTAACCATGATCGTCTCTTTCCCCACCTGTATTGCAATTTGGGGGTTATGTTTATTTTGCCTCCCTTTTGTTTATGTCATTATAATTGTAACAGCAAAGTAATCTGCAGGAGCAAAAACTGACTCAAAATTTCATTTCCCTCTCATGTCGGAACATCATACAAACAGCTCACACAGCTGGAATCATAACCCACAAGGCCAGGGGATGGGAGATGCAGGTTTCCAAGTGTTCTTTCTCAGATGACACATTCCAGCCCCTTGTGTGCCTCCATCCTGTATGACCTGCTGGACTTTGACCCATTTATTGTCTCATTCTATAGATAATGTGATTGTAACACAATGTGACTGAAATTAAGCCACTTCCAGATGAGGAAACAACAAAAGAGAAAAGCCATTATTGCATTGGCTGGGAATCAGACCCAGATCAACTGCTTGGAAGACACCTACGCACACCACTATACCACCAGTGCATCTGGCAGGAGTAGCTTTCCTGCAGGCTCTGTGTGCTGGCAGAGGGGGTGACACATGACCACAGAGTTAGTGAGTAGGGTGGATGGGCTGGAAGCTGCCTGACAGCTGGGAGCAGAGTTACCATCCCAGAGTGACTGAAACGGGGCAAAGGTAAAAACAGATCTTACTGGGAGCTGGCCCCACACCTGCCCCACCCCTAGGAGAGGGGAACTGAAGCTCACTTCAATCACAGAAAAATCTTCCCTGAGAAGGAAGGGGACAGCTTGTTTTAAAGACCAGGTTTGTGTTTGTTCCTGCTACATACGGAGGGGCTGGGTAGTGCTGATTCCAGCCCCCAGACTCTGGGAAGATAAGGAACAAATTCAGGCTGCCAGTGACCTGCAGGAGGGAGATGATCTTTTGACAGTGACGGACGCCTCGTCCTAAAGGCCTTTGTCTGCCCCCTTCCAGTGACTGTTTGGCACAGGAATGCAGCCCCCAACTCCTGGGTCTCTCCTGGGGAAATAATGTTTCTGTGCAAAACACCAAAGCTTTTAACAGAAAGGAAGAAAAGGAAATGGCCACATGATGGGACTAGGACATAAGGAATGAAACACAAGATCCTTCTCCCCTGTGCATTGACTTTTAACCTTGTTTGTGGTGGTGGTGTATCCATGCTGGTTCCAGGGGTCCTCTGGGGCACCGGGCATTGGCCACTTTCGGGAGAGTGGGCTAGATGAACTGGTCTGACTCAGTGTGGCTGTTCTTATGTTCTAACTGCTGGTTATGGAAGAGACGACCTTCCAGGCTACACAGAACTGAAGAAGGGTGCTGGGTTAGCTCCACAGCTTGTCTCTTTCACCAACAGAGGTTGGTCCTCTGCAAACTCTTACCCTCACCCGCCTTGTCTCTCTTGGACTCTGAAAACTGCTTTCTCTCCACTCCCCTTGGAGAGACGTTAAGTTTTCCCTTTGGGCAACTATCAGGCTGAAGCAATTGTATTGATTGTGACACTAGAATTGAAGATTTAATATTATAAATAAATGAGTCTAAACCTGAGGTTCTGGTTTTCACATTGGTTTTTCTAACTCAGTTCCCAATGCTCTTCTAGAAAGGCCTCCAGGCTGCCTGCCCAGCCCAGCAAAAGTGGCAAGGAGAAAGCCCACACTGCTGCTCTTTCAGGTAGTTGAAGGCTGCTATCAAACCCCCCTCACTCAGTCAGTCCCCAGGCTGTGGCAGTGCCTGGGATTCTTCCGTCCTAAGTGCAGGACTCTGCAATTCTCCTTGTTGAACCTCCTCAGATTTCTTTTGGCCCAATCCTCTAATTTGTCTAGGTCTCTCTGGACCCAAACCCTGTCCTCCAGCGCTTGGATTCTTTACATGCTTTCACAGGGCTGGTCTACACTGGGGGGTGGGATCGATCTAAGATACACAACTTCAGCTACGTGAATAGCGTAGCTGAAGTCGAAGTATCTTAGATCGATTTACCTCTCGTCCTCACAGCGCGGGATCGACGTCTGCGGCTGCCCGTCGACTCCGTTACCACCGTTCGCGCTGGTGGAGTTCCGGAGTCGACGGAAGCACTTTCAGGGATTGATATATCACGTCTAGATGAGACAATATATCGATCCCCGAGAAATCGATTGCTACCCGCCGATACGGCGGGTAGTCTAGATGTACCCACAGAGTGAAGAGCATATTTTCCATGATTTCATAGGGCAGATCCTAAAATTTGTGAACTGTTCTGATACTTTACATAGACAAATAGTTATGAGATACTCTTTTAAATACTCAGGAGGTGTGATTCAGAGTTTGATGGAATATCGGGAGCTTTCCCTGTGTGAATTTGACAGGTGGATCAACACAGAGACACATGGTGACCCTTCTCAGGGTGCTGAGGGCTGTGAGTCTCTTGTTGCCACCTGCCACTAGGAAGAGGGAGTTTTCCATTTGGATGTTAGTGACCAAACTCACCAGCTAGCTGGAACTCAAGCACCCTCCTCTGAGCTACAGCAGCCACCCTCACCCCTGAGTTCCGTCAATGTGTCCCCCTCTGGGGTCCAGCCCGGATCACCAGATACTTAGTGAAATCCCAGATCCTATCTGCCCAAGTATCCCAGGTTACTAGTTTTACTGTGGACCATTTCTACTGTATCTCACACAGCACCGGAGTACAGTTATCGAACAAGCAAAACATTTATTTAACAATGGATAGAGATTTAAACAAACAAACGTGAGTGATGGAAACCAACTGTTACCAACTAAACAAAGGCAGAAAGTGATAGAATAGAAAGGCCAGCACAAAAAAACAGAGAGAGGAACAATAAGATACTAAAAGGACAATGGTTGGAACTCTCCATTTCTCTCAGTCTTTGGACTGATGGGTAGTAGAGCTGTAGCAACAGTTGAGGAACCAGGGTAAATTAAATCTAATTAACTTTTCAAGATTAGCCATCATTTCCTGTATGACTAACAAAACACAAAATCAAGACAACTTTCAGTTTTCCAAAATAATTCAGATTATCACACAGTCTCTTACTCTTTAACCAATAACTTCACCTAT
Source organism: Mauremys mutica (assembly GCF_020497125.1). NCBI lineage: Eukaryota > Metazoa > Chordata > Testudines > Geoemydidae > Mauremys > Mauremys mutica. Next base: position 11,750,471 of record NC_059097.1, on the reverse strand, counting down.
CATTTCATTTTAATTGGTAACAATAACATATTCAAAGATCACAAATTCTTGTCATATATATGTTAGTTTTCTTTTAATCCCCATTGCCAACAACTGAACCCTGGTTCTTATTGTGGTTTGTCCCAACGTAGGTCCCAACCACTTCTGTGAGTGCATATATCTCAGGATCTTCTGCCATGTGTGTTGGTAGAAGGGGTCTTCTATGTCGGAATGTTTGCATCATGGAGAAAAATACCTCTCTTTTCACACTTTTTAATCTTTCAAAGTAGGAGGAGGTAGAGAAGTAAGGTAAATGCATAAAACACAAGAGAAACCTCTCTGGTCTACACTAAAGACATTTATCGGGATAACTATATTGCTTAGGGGTGTGAAAAATCCACACAGCTGAGCAATGTAGTTACACAGCCCTAACCCCCCGTGTAGATAGTGCTACATGAGCAGGAGAGCTTCTCCTCTCAACATAGCCACCACCACTTGCAGGGGCTGGACTAATCAAGTCCGATGGGAGAAATCTCTCCCATTGGCTTACAGCATCTGTTATTGCAGTGCTACAGCAGCACAGCTACATTGGTGGAGCTGTGCCAACATCAGCTTAATTGTGTAGCCACAGCGTCAGACACAAAACCATAGTCTCAGGACTCAACATGCGTGTATCTGAAAATCTGAAATTGGAGGCTGACACATTCTTTGCCTTATTGGTTACCATAATTTCTACAGCCTGAAAGTCCTTGTTACCCAACCAGGCAGCCAGTTTGGGATCCACAGGGAAGGACTGTCCTATGAAGCACTCTCTCTTTGCATCCAAACAGTGAAGGATGACTGTTCTCAATCTAACCCTGGCATACTTTGGAAGTGTAATCAGTGACACTGAACTTGGAAGTGGAGCTGTACAAACGATTTTCCTTGGGTCACCATAGCTTCCTTTACTGGGGTAGAAACCAAGAACTGGGTGTGGACTCTTTCAACCTCAGCTCTTTCCAAATCCTTGGTCTTGGATAGGGTAAAGTTACAGTTCTCTGAAGTAGAATACTTTACAAAACCACTTAAAATCTCAGCAGTGTTAATGAGGAATGGCTTCCTGAAACATGCCCAGCTCTTCTTTAATTCGGTGGCACAGGTCCAGGGAAGGGACTGGATACAGGCCTGGATCAGAATCTTCGTTAGTTACCAGAGCTGGAGATTCTATTTAAAAATGGCTATTTTTCAGAAGCTATTACATTTTCAACACTGGTTTCATTTTATACACATCTTTAGCACCTACAAAGGATAAATTTGACAAAAACTCCACTTCTATTTCCTCAACATCTGTGTCATGAAGGGCTGCATTTCCCATACCATAGGATTAGCTAGGAGAGATCTTCTGTAGGGCCTGGGTTACAAATGCTTTGGGAACCAAACACATGGGCATTTTGCCTAGTTCAAAATCACTTACCATGGAATTCTCTTCCCAGATCATCGAAGACAATATTGCCTTAAACAACTGAAATACACTGTGATCAGATGCACTTCCTTCAGTTAGTTGGGGTTCTGCTGTTGTTCACCATTTCTGAGTGGAGATTTTAAATCACTGCTGTTTCTTTGTTAGCTTGTCCAGTAAATTAGAGAGTTCTCTCCTGTTTATAGAACTGCACTTCAACTTTCTCCATGTCATCATGGAGGGATGGGGAAAAAGCAAAGCTGAAATCATAAATGAGGACTTTAGCAAAGGGTCATTGTCTTAAATTCTTCAATAAATCTGAGCTACATCCTACCAAATGAACTAATATCCAATTGGGTGACCAAACAGCCTTCAGGAAAGATAGAAACCCGCATCACAGAGAGAGAATACATGACAAAGAAAGTGTCAAGTGAAATTCCAGAGCAGGTTACATCTGATTATTCAGAATCGGGACAAGAGTCTCCCATCACATTCTCCTCTGATCCATTCAAACCTGCTTCCCTCATCCCTGTCTCAATAGTCAGTTATGTTATTTACAATTTTTTTAGTATCGTAGCATCCCCATAATAAGGGAAAAACAGCCCTCTTGCCAGAAGTGGCTTTACAATAGATGGAACCTGGAATTTAAACTCTAAATGATCACACTGTATTTGGGATCCATTTGAATTCCCCTCCCAGGTCTTTGACACTTTCATCTCCAGTCATAGCGACTCTGATATAGGATTAAAGAAGTCAAAACATCATCTGCAAGCACAGACAACGGAGAATGCTTCATCACATGACACTTTGAGAAGTGGATGGATAGAATGTGATGAAGATAAACTCTGCCTGGCTCAGGCAAAAGGTAACAGTTCTGCAGTGATGGGGAAGGAGGGAATCTCTAAGCCCTGGTCCACACACAGCCCCTAATTCGAACTAGGGTACGCAAATTCAGCTACGTGAATAACGTAGCTGAATTCGAACTACCCTAGTTCGAAAACTTACCCGTCCAGACGGCGGGGAAGCGAACTCCGCGGCTCCAGGGTCGACTCCAGCAACTCCGCCTGCCGCGGTGGAGTACCGGAGTTCGAACTAGCGCTTCCGGAGTTCGAACTATCGCGTCTAGATCAGACGCGATAGTTCGAACTCCGAGAAGTCGAACTCACCGCGTCGACCGGGAAGGTAAGTATAGACGTGGCCTGAGTCACCCCATCTCCTTCCAGTGTCACAGAAGCTGTAATTATACTTTTTTCCTGCCCCTGCTCCTCTTCATTTACATATAATTTGAAAAATTCCCAATATAACTGCTCTTCAGCACAACCCAGAGCAACATGAGAACAATTGGCAAGGATACAATCTGTATCACTGGTGACTCTAACAATAACTTTGCAATAGGAGGAATGGTATAAACGTGATGCTCCCTGGTTCCTCATAGGAAGGGCACACTCCAGTTACTTGTGGGACAATAGAAAGGACAAATAGGTCCATCTTAAAAGAGGGCGAACTGCAAAAGGCAAAAATGGGCCACTCATCTGGACAAGCTGAGGGATAACGGTGCTGCAAACAGTTCAAAGAGCTTTAAAAGTTACTATGTGGGAATCAGGAAAAGTATTACAAAAACAAAGTATTGATAGCCCTAGAGATTTTTACAATGTTGATCTCTCTTGCAGATTCTCTGATGGCTAACATGGGATGAGTGCCAAGAGAAGGTTTTCCCACACTCATGGCATACATAGGGCCTCTCCCCTGTGTGGATTCTCTGATGCTGAGAAAGGGCTGAACTCTTCGTGAAGCATTTTCCACACTCACAGCATTTATAGGGCCTCTCCCCTGTGTGGAGTCTCTGATGGGTAATAAGGTGTGAGCGGTGATTGAAGGTTTTCCCACACTCTCTGCATTCATAGGGCCTCTCCCCTGTGTGGATTCTCTGATGAAGAGAAAGCGCTGAACTTTGAGTGAAGGTTTTCCCACACTCACTGCATACATAGGGCCTTTCCCCTGTGTGGATTCTCTGATGAACAGAAAGGGTTGATCTGTGAGTGAAGGTTTTCCTACACTCTCTGCATTCATAGGGCCTCTCATCTGTGTGGCTTCTCTGATGAACAGAAAGGGCTGAACTTTGAGTGAACGTTTTCCCACACTCACTGCATACATAGGGCCTGTCCCCTGTGTGGATTCTCTGATGTCTAGAAAGGCCTGATCTGCGATTGAAGGTTTTCCCACACTCACTGCATTCATAGGGCCTGTCCCCTGTGTGGATTCTCTGATGTTGAGAAAAGGCTGATATTTGAGTGAAGGTTTTCCCACACTCTCTGCATTCGTAGGGCCTGTCCCCTGTGTGGATTGTTTGATGACTAATAAGGTGCGAGCTGCGACTGAAGGTTTTACAACACTCACGGCATTCGTAGGGTCTTTCCCCTGTGTGGATTCTCCGATGTCTAGAAAGGCCTGATTTGTAAGAGAAGGTTTTTCCACACTCTCTGCATTCGTAGGGCCTGTCACCTGTGTGGATTCTCTGATGTCTAGAAAGGCCTGATCTGCGATTGAAGGTTTTCCCACACTCACTGCATTCATAGGGCCTGTCCCCTGTGGGGATTCTCTGATGTCTAGAAAGGCCTGATTTGTAAGTGAAGGTTTTCCCACACTCACGGCATTCGTAGGGCCTCTCCCCTGTGTGGATTCTCTGATGTTGAGAAAGGTTTGAGCCGCTAGTGAAGCATTTTCCACATTCACTGCATTTATAGGGTCTATCCCCTGTGTGGATTTTCTGATGGGCAATAAGGTGTGAGCTGCGATTGAAGGTTTTCCCACACTCACTGCATTTGTAGGGTCTCTCCCCTGTGTGGATTCTCAGATGAACAGAAAGGTTTGATCCGTGAATGAAGTTTTTCCCACACTCAGGGCATGTATTTTTTCTCTTTCGCCTAAGGATTTCCTGTTGTGTTGTGGTTTCCATGAGGACCTTCTGAGTTCCCCAAGAGAAAATAAATTTATCCAATTTCTCTCCTGGCTGGTTTCCTTGCTCTGTTTCTGGTCTGTGCTGAATCTCCCAGGAGTTTCCCTGCTCATGACTCCTGGACACAATCCTTTTCGATCTTTGCGATAATGCTCTGTTTTTACCCACTGGCTCGACATTTTCAGGCTGAAAATTCTGCTCCTCTTTCTCACATGCCATTGCATCACCTGCTGTGACAGAGACAGAAACCTCAAACAGGGATGGAAAGGGGAAGACCAAACCAAAACAAGTGCTGAAAACAGGTCAAATAAAAATCAGGAGCTGAACTCCCCCAAACTCTTCCCCCAAATAGGAGAGAGGAGGGGGATGAATTCAGCCTTCACATCCCATCCAAATATGCAGGGGGAAGGGAGGAAGCTACTGCCTGGTGTCTGCTAGGATCTATAGGAAGTCATGAGCTATAGTTACCCTGAGGATACGACTCCTGCTAGGGATAATAATGAACTGAGAGATCTCCCCAAGGGCTTTGTTGGGCATCCCAGATGTTTCCTTCAGGCACTTACAGATTCTGGGTGGTTTAATGTTTCCTCACCTGTGCAGGGAGCTCTCAGGATCTCTCTTTCCTCTGAACCCTGGAGGTCTGGGACCCATGGCTCTTCCCCTTGTTCCAGCTGGGAGATCACATCAGGCTGGGTAACAGGAAACCCTGCTCAGATGAAAGAAAACAAAGGAGTTCACTTGATTTCATAAGACTTTGTCATAAAAAACATTCTATTAATTTAACTTCAGTGCTTAGTATGACCTGGTGGGCCAGAGGCAGGTCTCACTGAAAATGCCAAGATCAGGGCAGGCTGAAAAAGGGATCACCCTCTCGGGTTATCGAGAAGCTGAAAAAAGAAATCACACGGCCCCCTTTATTGCATCCCAGTTCTCTGACTCCTAATCAGCACTTAGGCCCAGTACAGTGAGAGGTTATTTCAAAACTCTGCTCACATAAACAAAATGATCTTCTGACCCCAAAGGTCAGCCACATCACCAGGCCAGTATAGGTTTGGATCTTACCCAAAATACCACACTGCCAGCCAATCCTTAGCATCTAAACTAAAGGTTTAAACGAAAGAAAAGCAGAAAGAAGTTAAATGGGAAAGCAGTCAGATACATTCCAAAATGGATATATCAGGTTCTTAGCAGTATTGGTGAGTTGCTGGCTTGGAAGTCCGTCTGGAACACATCCATAGCTTGGATGGGTCATTCAGTCCTTTGTTCCAGGGTTCAGTTTGTAGAGAAGTTGCTCCAGAGGCACGCAAGGGGATTGAAGACAAAATGGAGATGATGCAGCTGCCCTTTATATTCCTTTTGCTATGTGGCTTGTACTTCCTGTGTCCCAAACACAAGCTTCACAGCATGTGGCATGGAAAAGCCTTGGAGTTCTCATTACACAGGCATACCCCGGCATGTCTTGCTGACGCAATAGGTGTATCCCCTTGGTCCTTTCCATGGGCTCATTGTACAGCTGATGACCCTCAATGGGCCATCAAACAGGCTAGGCAGTGTTGATGCCAATATGTCTGGGGGTGTCACCCAGAAACACTGCACAAGTCTGGAAATACAGATATACCCTACATATCTATAACTCACAATACAAAGGTGATACAGACATAGAAACAAAATGATCATACTTGGAAAATCATAACATTTCCCCTGACACCTTAAATGGCATATCTAGCATGATTCATTGCAATTTGATAAGATTATATTATTTTATTATTAATACCAAAGTGTCTCACAATTCCATACAGTGTCACACTTGGTAAACCAGTGAATTCGCAGGACCAGGCTCTTTTCTTGGTTAAAAGTGCGTAGGGGGCGACAGCTATTGGAATACTGTCCCCCTGAGCTAAAAATCACACAAGCCTTTTAAAGCTTAAAACCACAATCAATGGCACATACGTTGCACGTTAATTTCCTTATTTGGAATATATTGCCAAATATGATGCAGGTCAAAAGCAAACTGAACAATCAGTTTTCCATATTCGGCCTTTCCTGTTATTGTTATTCCTAGTCTAGTTCGTGGTTTGACTTTTCTAACACTTCCATTGTGGTTACGTTTCAAAAGTTCGGTTACTGCAAATCAGTGTGTTTGGGGACTTTCCACTTCACCTACTAGGGCCCTTATGCACACAAAGCCATTGTTCCCCAATTTGGGGGATTTAAATTAAAATAAATAACTGGAGATATACCAATCTCCTAGAACTGGAAGGGACCTTGAAAGATCATCGAGTCCAGCCCCCTGGCTTCCCTTGTTCCCCAATCTGGGGGATTTTCCATTCCACTCTGCCTTTCTATGCCCTTTACACAGAGAAGCAAGCTCAGCTAATACTTCAGGCCTACTAGCTTGACCAAAGCTCCAAAGCTCTTTCTGTAGACTTTCCCTCACAATTCTCATATCTCCGACAGACAGCCTGGCACCATGACTCAGCTGAGAACTGAAGTTGTTTCTAGTACAAAGGACAGAATTATAAAAAGAGGTGAGGAAAATGCTTCAGACTCTCTCTCCCCCCTTTCCCTCTGCTCATGACAACTCCTGAAGAGCTGAACGTGGGAGGAAGGGGTGGGTTAGGCCGAGTCCTGGCTGAAAGGAAAACCAGCATGTCTCAGCACATGGAGAGAGAAACATTTGCTTTGAATCCATTTTAGCTTGTTAACTTAGATGTTAATTTGTGTTTTATCTTTGCATTTCTTTTGTAAACAATTCTGAGCTTTATGCCTCATTATCTGTATCTTAAAATATTTTTTTTGATTGTTAACTATCTTGTTTTATTCTTTATCTAACCAGTGTGTTTGTAATAAAGTGTGTTGGAAACTCCATCTGGGATAACAAGGCTGGCGCATGTCATTTTCCACTGATGAAATGACAGACTTCATATGAGCTTGCGTTGTTCAGGAGTGTGCTGGACAGGGAAAGATGCACATTTCTGGGAGAAGTCTGGGAGCAGAGAATTTTCTGGGGTTCTCCTGTGCTGCACTGTAACTTATAAGTCACTGACTAGCAGCACTCGATACTGTGTAGCTGGGAGTGAGTTACATGCTGGAGACTGTGCGTTACCTGCCCAGGAGTGGCTGTTCTCACAGTAGAGCAGTGTAAAAGGCACCCCAGCTTGGGAACTGAGGGGACACAGCTGTTCAACAGTCCAGGTTGCACTGTGGTTAATATCACAGACACTCAATTTCAAAGAGTCCCTAAAACACAGAGAAAGTAAATCCATGTCCCAGAAATCAAAGACTCCAGAGAGAGGGCAAGTCTCCCTGGCACTGCTTCTTGCTGACAGAGAGGTTCAGAGACAATAAGAGAGTCCTGGGGAAGCTGGGAACAGGAAGCATGGGCTGGTGGGGTTCAGTGGAGAAAGGGAACAGGAAGGGCAGGGATATCACTGAATGCAGGATCTCAGCAGTACTAGATGTCAGGATAACACATATTGCAGCCCATTGGAAAACATAATCCCAGCTATACATACAAAATGATCGGATCTAAATTAGCTGTTTCCACTCAAGAGAGAGATCTTGGAGTCACTGTGGATAGTTCTCTGAAAACATCCACTCAGTGTGCAGCAGCAGTGAAAAAAGCGAACAGAATGTTGGGAATCATTAAGAAATAGATAATAAGACATAAAATATCATATTGCCTCTACACAAATCCATGGTACGCCCACATCTCAAATACTCTGTACGGATGTGGTTGCCCCATCTCAAAGAAGTTTACTTGAGCAAACAGGAGCTATTTGACACTGCAATACGGCTCCTGTGCGCTGTTCCCAAAGTGTTCTGCAGCAGGGGAGGGTCTCTGGTAGTGTGTGTGTGTCACTGGCATATTGGGGTGATGCTGAAACAGGACAGAGTAGAGGTGGCATTGTGGGGCTGGCATGAACCTTATCTCTTCATTTCCTATTCCAAGAGGACGGGAATCCTTACCCAGCGAGGTCACATTCTCATAGTTCTCCTGCATGACATCCCTGTAGAGGGCTCTCTGAGTGGGGTCCAGCAGAGCCCACTCTTCCCTGGTGAAATACACAGCCACCTCCTCGAAGGTCACCGGCCCCTGAAAGAGCAAGAATTCAACACTCAGTACCTGCTGCCCCACTATTCACGGAACAGCAGCACCAGGTAAATGGAGGCACATGTTAACAGAGTCCCACCCCACCTTGCCTAGAACAGCCAGGCGGCATCAGAGGGTAGAAAGAGAGAACCTTTGTGTCTCCCAGCTGACAGACGGAGGCAGGGTCATCACATTTATCACATACCCACTAGCCAGAGCTTGATACAGGAGATGGGGCTGTCTCTGGACCCTGCTGGTGGCTCCCTGGTAGGAATCCCAACACTCTCCAAATAAAATATATGGAAGAAAGGGGAAGTCAATAGTAAAGACTATAAGTTAGGAGGTCAGATTTGTAGAAAATTGGTAAGGGAAGCTATCAGAAATCAATGATCAATCAATGAAAAATAAGAAGGAAGTTTTAAAAAGTATATTAAGTACAAAATTAATCCTAACAACGGTAGTGGTCAATTACTAGATAGAAATGGCAGAATTATCAAAAATAATGCAGAAGAGGTAAAAGTGTTCAATAAATATTTCTCTCCTGGATTTGGAGAAAAACAAATGATGTAACTCATATCATAAGATGTTGACGACGACACTTTCCATTACAACAACAACTCATGAGTATGTTAAACAGCAGGTATTACAGTTAGATGTGTTTAAATCAGCAGGTCCAGATAACAAGAGTTTTGAGAGACCCGGTGGAGAAGCGTGGTGGACTGTTAGTGTTGATTTTCATTAGGACTTGGAACACTGAGGAAATTCCATAAGACTGGAATAAAGCTAATGCTGTGCCAATATTTAAAAAGTGTAGAAGAGATGACCCAGCTAATTACAAGAGTGTTAGTCTAAAATCGATACTGGGCAAGAGAATGGAGCAGCCGATACTGGAGTTCATTAATAACGAATTAAAGGAGGGTAAGATAATTAGTACCCATTAACAAAGGTTTAGACACAATAGATTGTCAAACTAACTGGATATCCTTACTGGATGAGATCAAAAGTTTGGTTGCAACTAATAGTATTGATGTAATATACCTAGACTTCTGTAAGGCATGTGACTTGGTTCAGCACAACATTTTGACTAGAAAACTAGAAAGATAAAAAATACACAGGGCATATATTAAATAGATTAAAAACTGGGATTGTAAATGGGGAACTATGGTCGAGTGGATTTCTTTCTAGGGGCTTCCCACAAGGACTGGTTCTTGGCTCTTTGCTATTTAACATACTTATTAATGACCTGGAAGAGAACATAAAATCATCAGTGATAAAGTTTGCAGTTGCCACAAAGATTGGGGGTGGTGGTAACTAATGAAGTGTCAGTAGATTCCGGCTCCAGCACTGGGGAGTCTGGGAAGTTTTCCCAGCCCTGGCTGGGGGGTTATTTCCTGTTCCACAAAGAGGGGAAGTTCCATTCCCAACTCCTGTGCCTTGAAATTAGGCCCTGACACTACACCCCACATTCAGCATAGTGGTAGGAGTATAAAATGATTAGGCCATAATTATTAGGCATTTTGTGCAAGATGCGTCATGTGCAGTGTCATTGGAAAAGTTGTGATTGGCCGAACATGATTATCCTATTTGTGTGCATGGCTCATGTTTGTATCTGAAGTTATGGATATGGACTCTGTATGTGAAGAACAAAACATGTCAAACCAATCTGAGAGCTTTCTTTGATAGGATAACAAGCCTTGTGGATAAGGGAGAAGTGGTGGATGTGGTATACCTAGACTTTAGTAAAGCATTTGATACAGTCTCGCATGATATTCTTATCAATAAACTAGACAAATACAACTTAGATGGGGCTACTATAAGGTGGGTGCATAACTGGCTGGATAACCGTACTCAGAGAATAGTTATTAACGGTTCCCAATCCTGCTGGAAAGGTATAACAAGTGGGGTTCCGCAGGGGTCTGTTTTGGGACCGGCTCTGTTCAATATCTTCATCAACCATTTCGATATTGGCATAGAAAGTACACTTATTAAGTCCGCAGATGATACCAAACTGGGAGGGATTGCAACTGGTTTGGAGGACAGGGTCATAATTCAAAATGATCTGGAGAAATTGGAGAAATGGTCTGAGGTAAATAGGATGAAGTTTAATAAAGACAAATGCAAAGTGCTCCACTTAGGAAGAAACAATCAGTTTCACACATACAGAATGGGAAGAGACTGTCTAGGAAGGAGTACGGCAGAAAGGGATCTAGGGGTTATAGTGGACCACAAGCTAAGTATGAGTCAACAGTGTGATGCTGTTGCAAAAAAAGCAAACATGATTCTGGGCTGCATTAACAGGTGTGTTGTGAGCAAGACACTAGAATTCAGTCTTCCGCTCTACTCTGCGCTGGTTAGGCCTCAACTGGAGTATTGTGTCCAGTTCTGGGCACCACATTTCAAGAAAGATGTGGAGAAATTGGAGAGGGTCCAGAGAAGAGAAACAAGAATGAATAAAGGTCTAGAGAACATGACCTATGAACGAAGGCTGAAAGAATTGGGTTTGTTTAGTTTGGAAAGAGAAGACAGAGGGGACATGATAGAATTTTTCAGGTATCTAAAAGGGTGTCATGAGGAGGAGGGAGAAAACATGTTCATCTTAGCCTCTAAGGATAGAACAAGAAGAAATGGGCTTAAACTGCAGCAAAGGGAGGTTTAGGTTGGACATTAGGAAAAAGGTCCTAACTGTCAGGGTGGTTAAACACTGGAATAAATTGCCTAGGAAGGTTGTGGAATCTCCATCTCTGGAGATATTTAAGAGCAGGTTACATAAATGTCTATCAGGGATGGTCTAGACAGTATTTGGTCCTGCCACGAGGGCAGGGGACTGGACTTGATGACCTCTCGAGGTCCCTGCCAGTCCTAGAATCTATGGATCTATGAATAAGAATGGCCATACTGGGTCAGACCAAAGGTCCATCCAACCCAGTATTCTGTCTACTGACAGTGACCAATGCCAGGTGCCCCAGAGGGAGTGAACCTAACAGGTAATGATCAAGTGATCTCTCTCCTGCCATCCATCGCCACCCTCTGACAAACAGAGGCTAGGGACACCATTCCTTACCCAGGCTGCCTAATAGCCATTAATGGACTTAACCTCCATGAATTTATCCAGTTCTCTTTTAAACGCTGTTATAGTCCTAGCCTTCAGAATCTCCTCAGGCAAGGAGTTCCACAGGTTGACTGTGCGCTGTGTGAAGAACTTCCTTTTATTTGTTTTAAACCTGCCGCCCATTAATTTCATTTGGTGGCCCCTAGTTCTTATATTACGTGAACAAGTAAATAACTTTTCCTTATTCACTTTCTCCACCTGAGGAAGCACCTGAGGAACAAAGACTGAACTGGGGGAAGTGTTGGTCCCAGGGTAAAGGGATTTCAAGCTTGGGTATGGAAACTTGGTGGACTGCTCCTATCATCAGTAAGGGTGAGAAATTGCTAGTTCAAATTCTATCCATCTAGTATGTTAGCAAATAACCAAAAACTCAAACTAAGCCTAAGTAATCTGCTTTGATCGCTTTGCTATCACTTACCGCTGGGAAATTGGCTGTTGTCTTCTCTGTCCTTGAGTGGCTCAGGTAAAGCACTCAGGTAGCTTAGCTGGGTGTATGGCGCCACCTGCTGTCGTGTTGGGTGATAACAGGGCCTGGAGAGGCTGGCTGAATCTCCGGCCAACCACTGTGAGAAGGGCCAGCCCAGCTTCACGGTTAGAGGGCACAGCGGTTCCCAGAAGCCCCCCAGACTGCACCCCAGGGGTGACAACCCATCACACCCTACATTACACAAGTCTCAGAAGCTTTGTCACATCCTGTCCCCTCCCTTCCTCCACCCTAGATAGTTCCTGCCTCCCACCACCTCGAGCAGCTCCCACCCTTCTATGCATTTACTGCTCCTCTCCCTCCAAGCAGAACCCACCACCAGCTCCCTGAGAATCCCTTACCTGAGCCAGCTCCAGTGCAGCCATTTCCTTCCCCCTGGGAGGAGGGGATGATCTGGAGCGAAACGTGGACGTTATTCTGTAACCTGCCAGAGTGAGAAGGGCAATGTGAGAAAATTCAGGTGGGGTTTTTGTCCATTCCACAAGCCGATTCCCCCCCAGGATTTTCCCCTGCTAATGGACATTCTAGGTTCTGCTACACTGTGGAGCACAGAGTGACCTTATTCCAGTACAGGCCTAGCCCCCTCCCACCAGGGTGTAACCCTCTGACACAGGGTGAAACCCTCCCAGCAGCAGAGTCTCTCTGTTACACTTATGTTTGTGGACGATACCAAGCTGGGAGGGGTTGCAAGTGCTTTGGAGGATAGGATTAAAATTCAAAATGATCTGGACAAATTGGAGAAATGGTCTGAAGTAAATAGGATGAAATTCAATAAGGACAAATCCCAAGTACTTCACTTAGGAAGGAACAATCAGTTGCACACATACAAAATGGGAAATAACTGCCTAGGAAGGAGAACTGCGGAAAGGGATCTCGGGGTCACAGTGTATCGTAAGCTAAATATGAGTCAACAATGTTACACTGTTGCAAAAAAAGCAAGACACGAGAAGTAATTCTTCCATTCCACTCCGCGCTGATTAGGCCTCAACTGGAGTAGTGTGTCCAGTTCTGGGGGCCACATTTCAGGAAAGATGTGCACAAATTGGAGAAAGTCCAGAGAAGAGCAACAAAAATGATTAAAGGTCTAGAGAACAAGACCTATGAGGGAAGATTGAAAAAATTGTGTTTGTTTAGTCTGGAGAAAAGAAGACTGAGAGGGGACATGATCACAGTTTGCAAGGACACAAAAGGTTCTTACTAGACAACCTCTCGAGGTCCCTTCCAGTTCTATGATTCTATAAAGCAAAGGCCAGAGAAGAGCAGAATCAAAGGAGTCACTCTGGGGATTCTCCCTGTCACTGTCCCCAAGGCAGCTCTCTCAGGTTTACAAAGCTGTTTGATGCTCCAGCCTTTATCCAGACTCTCCTGGCAGTGCCCCCTTCATGGGCTGGGCCTAGTTTTAGCCTTTGGGAAGCGTGACCCCAGGGGCTCTGAAACTGGGCCTTCTTGCCTCAGCACATCTTGTTCCTTTCTGTGGCTCCCCGGTGAGTCCAAGTGAGTAGATACTCCTCATACAGACTGTGAACATAAGAGCTGCCCACTGCATCAGACCAATGGTCCATCTAGCTCAGTGACCAATGCCAGGTGCTTCAGAGGGAATGAACAGAACAGGTAACCATCAAATGATCCATCCCCTGTCGCCCATTCCCAGCTTCTGGCAAACAGAGGCTAGAGACACCATCCCTACCCAGCCTGCCTGTGACACTGGCAGATGAGGTGTTAGCTCTTGCAAAAGCCCCCATGTCTTCACTGAACAGGGACAAACGCATCGCTGGAATCAGTCTGACTCACCTGTGTTAGTATTGTTAAAAGAGGTATTAGCATTATAAGAACATGTTTAGACTTTACTGAATGCATGTGATTTGCTGCCAGGGTTAATATCTGACTAGCTGCATTGTGAGCCTCTGTAAATCACCAGACAGGAGAGAGACTTTACCTAGGTGAAGTGCTGACTAGCAACCGAATGCATTACACCCTGCCTGGCAGGAAAGGTCCATCCACACCAGATAGACTATTATGGGATGTTAAAGACGACACAAGACTGTTGTTGTGCTCTTCACTTCCCTCTGGCTGAGTTTGCAGCTCAGAGCACATGGCAGGAAGGGGGTAAAAACCCCCATACAGAAGGAACTGATGATCTGTATGCTGCTTGGACTCTGGGGGGCAAAGTTTCTAGGCATAAGCAAGAGATCCCCAGCTTCTTATTCTTTAGGACTAACCCAGGCTATGTAGAACTTGCTTATTATAGAAGCTTCTGTTACCTTTTGAAATTTAAGACTGTAAATCGTCTGCATCTGCTTTAACCTGCCTTAACTTTGTAAACAACTCTGGTTTTAAATAAGTCTTAATACAGGTTATGACAGGACTGGCTACAAGTGTTGTCTTTCTTGTGAGATCTCAGATTCAATCGACCTAAGGAAGTGACTGGTCCTTTGGGACTGGCAGTAACTTGAACATTGCTGTGATTCGTGGGGTAAGGCAGTGGTTCTCAACCAGGGGTCTGGGGCCCCCTGGGGGGCCGGGAGCAGCTTTCAGGGGGCTGCCAAGCAAGGCCAGCATTAGACTCGCTGAGGCCCAGGGCAGAAAGCTGAAGTCCCAGCGCATGGGGCTGAAGTCCAGGGCCCTGAGCCCCACCACCAGGGCTGAAGCCAAAGCCTAAGCAATGTAGCTTTGTGGGGGCCCCTGTGGCATGAGGCCCCAGGCAGTTGCCCTGCTTGCTGCCCCCTAATGCCAGCCCTGGCTTTTATATGCAGAAAACCGGGTACTGAGGCCCACGTGGGCCATGGAGTTTTTATAGCATATGTGGGGGGAGGGCTCAGAAAGAAAAAGGTTGAGAACCCCTGGAGTAAGGGACCATCTGTCACAAAGGTGAGCTCACCTGCGTGGTGAGATATATGGGATCACCCAAGGGGACTGTCTGTGATTCCATGTTAATGCTGTTACAGAGCCTGAAGCGTTTACACTGGATACTTGGTTGGTGAAATCTCCATACAGACCTCACACCCAGTTTGGGGTTTGTTCCCTGCTGCTCACCAGTCTGCCGGAGGCTGGTGCTCGTGCTCTCCAGTCACTGGGGACAGCGTTACAGAGACTTACGGGCACAACGCCACCAGCAGCAATTGGCAGCAATGCAGAGCAGGCTTCACAGGGACAAGTGTGGGACAAAGGGTCTGTGGTCTCCACCAAGCCCCCGTTCTCCTCCACAGCACGTCAGCATCCCGGCAAGCTTCTAGGAGGGTCCAGGCTGCCACCCCTCCAGTGATGGATCTGCAGCACAGCATCACCCGCACCCCATGACCCACCTTGTCTCCTGAGACAGAGGTGAGTGATGGAGGGGGCAGAACGGATCCAGGGGGCAGGGAGAGGGATAACAACACACACCTCCTGGGGTCACCCCTCAGGAAGTGACGGTGACAGGCCTTGTGGTGGCAGTAAAGGGGCAGGGGAGGGCGTGGGAGCAGCACCCTCAAGGGCAATGCTGCCAGTGGGTCACCCCACCACCTCAGGCATGGGGCTGATAGGGGGCCATTCCCTGGGCCTGGGCGCCTGGGAAGGGCTATATAAACCCCACGCTGGCATAGAAGGGGTTAAACTGCTGCTTTAGTCTAGACTGGCCTGTCAGGACTGGAGCAGGAGTTAACAGGAGAGACCTACTCTACTCTGGGGGGGGGGGGCACCCTGGGGAGGGAACAGTCTGTGGAGCATCTCCAGCCCCAAGGAGAGGGCTGGCAGCATTCGGGGCTCTGGCCTTCGCTGACAGAACTCAGCACCCGTCCTGAAGGCCATTGGCAGAAAGTCGTCCTCTCCCTGGCCTAGGGGGGTCAGACAGTGACACAGAGATCCCTTGGCAAAGGGTCACTTGGTCTTTGCCAGCTGCTCTCCCCTGAGACCTGACAAACCCACCACACCAAACACATCGCTTGGAGGAGGGTCCTGCGAGGTGTCTACAGAAAGCTCATCACTGGTCGAGACTCAGTGACTGAGAGATCAGCGTATGGGTCATAGGTACGGAACAAAGCATTGACACTGAACATCTACTTTATAAACTCAACTGACCAGCCTCGCTCCCTCCCAAACTATCCATGGAAAACCATCGGGACACCACCAAACAACTGAAACTGGAGTGTGGGGGAGCTGAAGGTAACAAATTTAATCATCCCAAATCCAAACTAGGAATAGTTTCAAGGCACATGTTACACGTGTACGGGGTGCAGGGGCAGGCCAGAGTGTATAGGGGAGGGGGCCTGTTTGGAGGAGGGGCAGAGCTAGGGCACGGCTGGCCCAGGAGCAGAAGGCCCAGCT
Source organism: Mauremys mutica (assembly GCF_020497125.1). Lineage (NCBI taxonomy): Eukaryota > Metazoa > Chordata > Testudines > Geoemydidae > Mauremys > Mauremys mutica. The sequence goes on along the minus strand of NC_059097.1, from coordinate 11,734,110 downwards.
GGGGCACAGACCATGTCAGAGATTTCTCTCGCTGGCTCTGTTACCACTGCCCACGGCAAACACTTGAAAGAAGGGGAGGCCGAGCTGCAAATGGTGTCAGGAGGAGGAGGAGAGAGACACTTGAAAGCATGACCATTATTCCCATTCCACCGTAACAAAAAGTACAGGAGAGGGGAGCAAAACTTCAGAATCACAAAGCACCTAGGTGGAGAGAGCACTGGACCCAGACTATTCCTGGCTCTGCCACGGGCCTGCTGGGTGACATTGGGTAAGTCATTGCACTTCCCTGTGCCTCCGATTGCAAACTTGTGTGAGACCCAGAACTGCCTATAGCGCTGCTAACTCCTCCTGCCAACATTGCTCTGTGCAAAAAGCTAGGAAATTCACCTATTAAAACTTTATGAAAGCAGGATTTAAGGTTGCCCGAAGCTGACTCGTGCCCCTCCAGAAGAGAGATCAGGAAAACTCAAACTTGTAATAATCAGGAAATGCAGAAAAAGTACACACCAATGTAATCCTAATTCTGCAATTCACAAAGGCAGCAAAGCCCTGGGAAAGGCAACTTTCAGAAGCAAACAGAAGGGGATAGCGCTTACCTCTGCTAAGGCAGAATGTGGTTTTAGGTGAGCTGCGCTGTACAGGAGCTACCGACACCTGTTCTACACTCAGATACTGGGCCTGCTCCCCAGAAGCAGCCGCACACTTGGTCAACTGAACACCCCTTCACCCCTTTTTACAACTCTTTCATCCTTACTCACAGAAGTTCCAGTTAACAGTCTCCATTCACTCACCCATCGTGAAGCACACAGACTGCTCTCACATCCCATCTCACTGCTGACCATTCCCATGGCAAACAGTCCCGTTTCCTCCTGACAACGTGCATCGCTCGGTGCAGAAACCAGACAGACTGGAAGCTCAAGGTACACATGCACCTCTCTCCTTTCATCGCACAATGGGGGACTCAGACCCAGATCTTCTCATATCACAATCACACCTCCACCAAATTGCTTTAACTAACACCTCTACCAATCAGTGCGATCCTTGCCCCAAAGAGATCACAATCCAAGTAGACAATGGGGAGGAGGAAAGCACAGAGGGGCTGTGACTTCCCCCAGGTCACCAAGCAGGTCAGGGACAGAGCCAGGAACAGACCCCGGTAACTCCAGAGCCCCGTCACCCGCAGCTTGGAAAGGTCCCCAGACCCCACTGTATTAGGCTGCAGGAAGAGATGGTTTCTCCATGGATGCACAGGCTGTCTGGGCAGGGCAGCTCAGCTGCGGTCCCTGCACACAGCTGGGGGTGGGTGTCCTGGGTCAGGAGAAATCAGTGTCCCCGTCCCCCCCACAAGCCTTCAAACTGGGACATGGTGCACCAGTGCCAATCAGAGTGCACTAGTGTAAATTCTGTCTATACTAAGGGTTTACACCAGCGCCTAAAACACCAGGGTGGCAGAGACCTTCAGTGCCCAAAACAGCAGTACAGTGGCACTAGAACTGGGCTCTATTTCTAGCTCGGTCACGGACAGCCTGGGTGACCTTGGACACGTCAATGTTTCCATAGGCGGCAGGTTTGTATAATTTTTGGTGGGGCCCAAAATGGTGGTGCCCCCCCGCTCCCGCCCTGTAAGCCGATATAAAATGAAGCTACAACGCGTCAGTGCCACAAGATTACAAGGGTCAATTAAAAGTGGAAAGTCAGAAGCAGCACTTGCCTACTTCAATATACAGTATTATATTTTGTTGCATCTGTTGTGATGAAGTGGGAATGTTCTTAATATTTTCTCTGACTACTGTGTGGGTGCCTCAGTTTCCCCTGCAAGATGCCAACTGAAGGTGTTGGGGACAAAGAGATCAGGTGGCCTCCTTGTCCAGAAGAGACACAGAGGCCAGAGGAGGGAGTGTCAGTTTGGAGCTGGCTGGGGAAATGGGGAGAGACACAGAACTTGGTTCTGGGCTCCCTACCCCCCAAGATGGACCTGACAGAGGGGTTCTGTTTTCTGTACCAACAAGCTCTGTTTAAACTGTGTTCCCGTCATCTAATAAACCTTCTGTTTTACTGTCTGGCTGAGAGTCACATCTGACTGCAGAGTTGGGGTGCAGCGACCTCTGGTTGCCCCAGGACCAGCCTGGGCAGACTCACTTTGGAAAGTGCATGATGTGGAAGGGCATGCTGAATGCTCCGAGGTCAGACCCAGGAAGGTGTAAACTTCTTGCCCTGGAGACAGTATGCTCCGAGAGAGGAGGCTCCCCCAGAGTCCTGACTGGCTTTGTATGGAGATGTTCCAAAGCATCACAGCATCCCCTTCCACACCGTGCACTTCCCAGAAGTCCGCACAGGCACTGACACTCCCTCCTCCGGCCTTTGTCTCTTTTCCAGGCATTAGGAGGCCACCTGATCTCTCTGTTCTCCAACACCTTCAGTTGGCACCTTGCAGGGGAAACTGATTTGGGAGAAATGAAGTAAAAGCTGCCCAAACCGAGCTTGAGCACTCCTGAATTTTGAGGTGTTCAAATCTGGAAGGCAGGTGCTGGGGGTGGGAGAGGGCTGTGGGCTCCATGGGGGAGCATGGCAGCAACTGTCTGGAGCTGCATGGAGCCAGATACGCTGGTCTGAGTGGCACAGTAAGCGGTTTGGGGGTTGGTGAAGAGGTAGGGAGTTCCGGGGGGCAGTCAAGGGACAAGGAGCAGGGGCAGTTGGATGGGGCAGAGGTTCGAAGGGGCAGTCAGGGGACAGGCAGCAATTGGATAGGCATGGGAGTCTAAGGTTTATCAGGGGACAGGTAGGGGGTGCGGTCCTGGGGGGGGGAAGTTGGGTGGGGTCTCAGGAGGGGGCAGTTGGGGACAAGGAGAAGGGAGGCTTAGATAGGGGCTGAGGTCCCAAGGGGCAGTTAGGGGCAGGGGTCTCGGGAGGGGGTAATTGGGGAACAAGGACCAGTGGGGCTTAGATAGGGGGTGGAGGTTCTGGGGGGCAGTTGGGGCAGGGGTCTGGGGAGGGGGCAATCAGCGGACAGAGGCTGGGATTCAAAGGGCTCTGGGCTACTGGCAGCCGCGGGGATCCCAGAGCCCTTTAAATCCCAGCCCCGGCTGGGAGTCAGAGGACTCTGGGCTGCCTGCAACCGCAGGGAGCCCAGAGCCTTTTAAATCCCAGCCGCAGCCGGGAATCAGAGGGCTCTGGGCTGCCCGCTGTGGCGGGGAGCCCAGAACCCTTTAAATCTCAGCCGCGGCCGGGAATCAGAGGGCTCTGGGCTGCCTGCAACCGCGGGGAGCCCAGAGCCTTTTAAATCCCAGCCGCAGCCGGGAATCAGAGGGCTCTGGGCTTCCCGCTGCAGCAGGCAGCCCAGAGCCCTCTGATTCCCGGCCGCGGCTGGGATTTAAAGGGCTCTGGGCTGCCTGCAACCGCGGGGAGCGCAGAGCCTTTTAAATCCCAGCCGCGGCTGGGATTTAAAGGGCTCTGGGCTGCCTGCAAACGCGGGGAGCCCAGAGCCTTTTAAATCCCAGCCGCAGCCGGGAATCAGAGGGCTCTGGGCTGTCTGCTGCGGCGGGGAGCCCAGAGCCCTTTAAATCCCAGCCGCGGCCGGGAATCAGAGGGCTCTGGGCTGTCTGCTGCGGCGGGCAGCCCAGAGCCTTTTAAATCCCAGCCGCCGCCGGGAATCAGAGGGCTCTGGGCTGCCTGCAACCGCGGGGAGCCCAGAGCCTTTTAAATCCCAGCCGCCGCCGGGAATCAGAGGGCTCTGGGCTGCCGGCTGCCGCTGGCAGCCCAGAGCCCTCTGATCCCCGGCCGCGGCGGGGATTTAAAGGGCTCTGGGCTGCCTGCAAACGCGGGGAGCCCAGAGCCTTTTAAATCCCAGCCGCAGCCGGGAATCAGAGGGCTCTGGGCTGTCTGCTGCGGCGGGGAGCGCAGAGCCTTTTAAATCCCAGCCGCAGCCGGGAATCAGAGGGCTCTGGGCTTCCCGCTGCAGCAGGCAGCCCAGAGCCCTCTGATTCCCGGCCGCGGCTGGGATTTAAAGGGCTCTGGGCTGCCTGCAACCGCGGGGAGCGCAGAGCCTTTTAAATCCCAGCCGCGGCTGGGATTTAAAGGGCTCTGGGCTGCCTGCAAACGCGGGGAGCCCAGAGCCTTTTAAATCCCAGCCGCAGCCGGGAATCAGAGGGCTCTGGGCTGTCTGCTGCGGCGGGGAGCCCAGAGCCCTTTAAATCCCAGCCGCGGCCGGGAATCAGAGGGCTCTGGGCTGTCTGCTGCGGCGGGCAGCCCAGAGCCTTTTAAATCCCAGCCGCCGCCGGGAATCAGAGGGCTCTGGGCTGCCTGCAACCGCGGGGAGCCCAGAGCCTTTTAAATCCCAGCCGCAGCCGGGAATCAGAGGGCTCTGGGCTGCCTGCAACCGCGGGGAGCGCAGAGCCTTTTAAATCCCAGCCGCGGCTGGGATTTAAAGGGCTCTGGGCTGCCTGCAAACGCGGGGAGCCCAGAGCCTTTTAAATCCCAGCCGCAGCCGGGAATCAGAGGGCTCTGGGCTGTCTGCTGCGGCGGGGAGCCCAGAGCCCTTTAAATCCCAGCCGCGGCCGGGAATCAGAGGGCTCTGGGCTGTCTGCTGCGGCGGGCAGCCCAGAGCCTTTTAAATCCCAGCCGCCGCCGGGAATCAGAGGGCTCTGGGCTGCCTGCAACCGCGGGGAGCCCAGAGCCTTTTAAATCCCAGCCGCAGCCGGGAATCAGAGGGCTCTGGGCTGTCTGCTGCGGCGGGGAGCCCAGAGCCTTTTAAATCCCAGCCGCAGCCGGGAATCAGAGGGCTCTGAGCTTCCCGCTGCAGCAGGCAGCCCAGAGCCCTCTGATTCCCGGCCGCGGCTGGGATTTAAAGGGCTCTGGGCTGCCTGCAAACGCGGGGAGCCCAGAGCCTTTTAAATCCCAGCCGCAGCCGGGAATCAGAGGGCTCTGGGCTGTCTGCTGCGGCGGGGAGCCCAGAGCCTTTTAAATCCCAGCCGCAGCCGGGAATCAGAGGGCTCTGAGCTTCCCGCTGCAGCAGGCAGCCCAGAGCCCCCTGATTCCCGGCCGCGGCTGGGATTTAAAGGGCTCTGGGCTGCCTGCAACCGCGGGGAGCGCAGAGCCTTTTAAATCCCCGCCGCGGCTGGGATTTAAAGGGCTCTGGGCTGCCTGCAAACGCGGGGAGCCCAGAGCCTTTTAAATCCCAGCCGCAGCCGGGAATCAGAGGGCTCTGGGCTGTCTGCTGCGGCGGGGAGCCCAGAGCCCTTTAAATCCCAGCCGCGGCCGGGAATCAGAGGGCTCTGGGCTGTCTGCTGCGGCGGGCAGCCCAGAGCCTTTTAAATCCCAGCCGCCGCCGGGAATCAGAGGGCTCTGGGCTGCCTGCAACCGCGGGGAGCCCAGAGCCTTTTAAATCTCAGCCGCTGCTGGGATTTAAAGGGCTCTGGGCTGCCTGCAACCGCGGGGAGCCCAGAGCCTTTTTAATCCCAGCCGCAGCCGGGAATCAGAGGGCTCTGGGCTTCCCGCTGCAGCAGGCAGCCCAGAGCCCTCTGATTCCCGGCCGCGGCTGGGATTTAAAGGGCTCTGGGCAGCCCCGGCGGCGGCGGCGGCAGCGGCGGGGGGCGCTCCAAGCAGGGGAGAAAAAATATTGGTGGGGCAGAGCCCCTGCTTGGGATTTATTCATGGGGCTAAAGCCCCAGAGCCCCATATAAGTCGGCGCCTATGAATGTTTCTCCTCCCAACTTCAGTCTCTTTACCCAGCTGCCACTCACTGGGGTCTCCTCTCTCTCCAGAGCTGCTCACCACTACAGTCTGTGTGGGTGTCCCCAGAGCTAAGGCAGGTCAGCTCGGGAATAGTCTGACAAGGGGGCTGGGGAGTCTCTGTCCCTGGAAGTTTTTAAGAACAGGCAGGACAGAGATAATCTACAGATACCGGATCCTGCCTCAGCAGGGGGAGCTGGACAGAGACATGGCAGCTGAAGGCACTAGCCTGCCCTACAATAGATACGTATGAAAACAAATCGCACAGAATAAAACCAACCACAGCATAACGTCAGGCAATTCAGGGAAAAAACCAACCCCCCCCCCCACACACACGGGGGGGGGGCAGGTGTCGATCAGGGATAAGAGCTGAGCGGTTCCCACCAGGGTCTGGCCGAGGAGCGGGGGGAAAAAGCGGCGCCGTTGGCCCCCAAGGCCCCGTCCCGCGGGGGGGACCCGGGCACAGGGGTCGATCCGGGCGGTGGCTCGCGCGGTCCCGTTACCGAGGCGGGGCCCCGCGCTCGGCCCGGTCCGGCGGCAGCAGCGAAGGCGGGAGAACGGGGCGGGGGGGGTTGTTGATCAGGGATAAGATCTGAGCGGTTCCCACCAGGGTCTGACGGGGGGGGGGGGGGGTTGGGATGTTTTATATCCGTGTCTGAGAGTTGGGGGAAAACGGGTCACAGACTCCGCCCCCGGCAGCGGGGAGACAAACCCCCAGCGCGGGGGGGGGCGGTGTGAGGGGCCCGGGGGGCGGCGGGGCGGTGTGAGGGGCCCGGGGGGGGGGATTTTACGGACGCTCCAGCGCACGCGGGCAGTGACGGTTCCCCCCCCTCACACGGGCCGCGGGGCGGTGAGGGTGCGGCAGGGGGGATGGGGCAGGGGCGAGACACGGACACACACTCACCTCCCCCCCACCGGGAGTTTCCCGCCCACCGCTACGGAGGCCGCACCGGGACCCCCCAGCTCCCGCCCCGCCCCAGCTCCCGGCCCGGCCCAGGACGGGGGGGGGGTGTCTCGGGCCCAGGTGTCTGTTCCCCGCGCCCCGCTCGGCTCTTACCGGTTCTGCCGCGCGCCCGGAGCCTCCCACCGGAGCGGCCGGCAGTGACGCACCCCGCGGGGGACGGGGGGGGAGGAGTCACGTGACGGGGCACCTGCCCAGCTCTGCCGCTCCCCGGGAAGAGGTAGGAGTGGGTCTGAGAGGCACCGGCTGGGAGAGGGAGAGGGGGCGGGGCCGGGGGAAAGGATGAGCGGTGGAGGGAGGGTCAGGCTGGCCCAGGGGGCAGGAGAGAGCGGAAGCGCCCCCGGGGCAGGCTGGGAGATGTAGTTCCTGATGCTCCCTGGACCGGAAATGACGTTCGGGGGAGAGACCAAGCCGAGTTGCAAAGGCGCGCGGCCCCTGGGGCTCTGCCTGGCTCGCGCGGGGCCGTTGGAGCCTCTCCCGGGCCGGAGAAGGGTTGGTGCCGTTGGGGCGCTGGGCATGCGCAGATCGCGGCGGGAGAGCCCTTCATTAACCCTGGGGTCCCTGCGTGGCGCCGGGCGGGACCGGGCTCGGGGGGGGCGGGCGGGAAATGTCGGTGCAGCCCGGACATGGCGGGGGGGGGGGGCAGGTGAGCCGCGGGGAGAGAAAGGGGGGGGCTGAGATCCCCTCGGATTTACCGCTGCCCCCTCCCGTGGGGACCCCCCTCCCCCCCCGTCCTGCCCCCTTTCTCCCTAGAGAGCCACGAGCAGCGCCCAGGGTGACCCCCCCTCCCCCAACCCCTGAGAAGTTCCCTGTCCCCCCCCCCGATTGTGCCCCATTTTCTCTCCCCTTCGCCAATGGCCAGTTCAGGTCTCAGGTTTGGGGGGTTTCCCCCATTTCCACCTGCAGGGATTTGTCCTTGTGCGGGTGGGAAATGGTTCCCCCCAGTGATTCCTGAGCTGGGCAGAGGGTGAATGGGCAGAGGCTGGGGGGGCCCTGAGACAGGGACACCTCTGGGCTGGGCTGGGGGGGCCACTCTCTGCTGGCAACGGGACCTGGGAAGGGCCAGGAAGGGGAGGGAGGAGCAAGTGCCCCCCATGGAGACGGCCCAGCCCCAGGTTTCCCCCCCCAGCTACTTCCCCTCCCCCACCCTGCCCAACCCAGCAGCCCCCCCTCAACCCACCAACTGCTAGTCCAGGGGAAGCCAACCTATGGCACACGAGCTGATTTTCAGTGGCACTCACACTGCCTGGGTCCTGGCCACCGGTCCGAGGGAGGCTCTGCATTTTAATTTAATTTTAAACGAAGTTTCTTAAACATTTAAAAAACCTTATTTACTTTACATGCAACAGTAATTTAGTTCTATATTATAGACTTACAGAAAGAGACAGTCTAAAAACATTAAAATGTGTTACTGGTACGCAAAACCTTAAATTAGAGTGAATAAATGAAGACTCGGCACAGCACTTCTGAAAGGTTGCTGACCCCTGTACTAGTCACATTCCCAGACCCCACTGCCAGCCCCTCCCCACAGCCAGTGACCTCACTCCAGCCCCACTCCTCTTCCTTGTGAAAGCCACATCACCCAGGGATCCCTGCCGGCCATGTGAATGTGAGGCAAGAAGAATCCATCCCATTCTGTTGTTGATTTAATATCGCTGTATAATCCCCTCAAATTTACCCTTTTTCCTCTTGACTGGTTGAATGGTGACATAAAATCTCCCCACATGACGCTTGTCCCTTATATTGGCAAATATTTAGTTTGTGCCCCATTTTCTCCTCAGTTCTGAAATACTGATATCTAATGCTCAAAAATCTTCCCACTTTTCTCTCCAGGTGTGTGACTGAGATCAGGGCTCTTATCGTACTGAGCGTGGGCCTGTTCTGACAGCTGCTGCAGAGACCCCAACTGACATCTGGGCCCTGTTCTGCCAGGCACTGAAGAGACCCCAGGTGAGATCAGACCTCACTGTTGTGCCAGGTAAAACTGAGACCTGGACCGAGATCATGGCCCCCCTTGTGCCAGGCAGCGCAGGACTGTGACCCAAACTGCTGTGTCCATTGTGCTGGGCATTTCAGAGACCTCGACTGAGATCTGTGTCCCCGTTGGGTGTGGGACTGCACTGACCCCGACCCAGATCACGTCGCACCACTGTACTGGGCACTGCACAGACCCTGACAGAGATCCTGCCCCCACAATTTGCCAGGTGCTGCAGGGAACCCGAACAAAATCAGGGATCCTGCAATGCTGGGACTTGCAGAGTCCCCGACTGAGGTCAGGCCCCTGTTCTGCAGGGCTTTGCATAGACACTGACCAAGATCAGGGTCCCCATTGTGACAGGTGCTGAACAGACACCAAGGGTATCTCTACCCTGCCACTAAAACCCCAGCTGGCCCATGCCAGGTGACTCAGGCTCACGGGCTCAGGCGAAGGGGCTGTTTAATTGCAGTGTAGATGTCTGGGCTTGGTCTGGAGCCAGGCTGTAGGACCCTGGGAGGTGGGAGGGTGTCAGACCTTGGGCTGCAGCCCCAGCCGGAACATGGACACCACAATTAAACAGCCCCACAGCCTGAGCCGTGTGAGCCCAAGTCAGCGGGGATGGGCCAGCCGCCGGTGTCTGACTGCAGTGTGGACATGCCCACAGGGACAGAGAGGCCTTGCCACAAAAAGCTCAAAGGCTAAATAGGCCAATGGTGGGAGGCGACTCTCCATTTTACAGATGGGGAAACTGAAGCTCAAAGAGCTGAAGTAATTTGCTCAAGTTTGCATGGAGAATTTGGGGCAAAACTGGGAACTGAACCCAGATTGTTTGAATTCTTGCCTCTCCCCTTAACCCCAAGCCCAGCGTGTGTGTGTGCAGCGTTGTTTTGGTCAGTGTTTGCCTTGCATTGGCTTCCAAGGGAGGCTGTGGAATTTCCTTCACTGGAGGTCTTTAAGACCAGGTTAGAGAGACACCAGTCTGGGAATGTCTAGGGATACTTGGTCCTGACTCGTCACAGGAGGCTTGAGGAGACGACCTCCCAAGATCCCTTCCAGGCCTACAATGAAATAATTCTCTTTTGTGCTGTGTCCTGTTCTACGCTGAGCTGTTTTGCATGGTGCCATTTGGAACTGTGATCGCACCATGTTGTGTAGCAGTTTTATGCTGCACTGTTTTGCCTCAGCATGTTTGGTGCCTGTGTTGTGCTGGTTTGAGATGAGCTCTTTTTATTTTTTTTTCATTGTGTAATATTGTCCTAGGGTGTGTTAGTTTGCATCGTGTTTTCTTTTCCTCTGTATTGTCATTTTATGCTGTGGCTTTTGTTGTTTCTTTCTTTCTTTTTTTTTTTTCCCTGAGTTTCCTGACATTATGTTGTGGTGGGTTTTACTCTGGATGTTGTGTTTTATACGTATATATTTCATGGCATCCTAGACATGTAGTGCTAGATAGGACCTCAAGATGTCATCAAGTCCAGCTCTCTGCTGAGGCAGGACCAAGTATATGTAGATTATCTCTGACAGAGCTTTGTCCTACGTGTTCTTAAAAACTTCCAGGGAAAGAGACTCCCCAGCCCCCCTTGTAAGACTATTCCAGAGCTGACCTGCCTTAGCTCTGGGGACACCCACACAGATTGTAGTGGTGAGCAGCTCTGGAGAGAGAGGAGACCCCAGTGAGTGGGCAGCTGGGTAAAGAGACTGAAGTTGGGAGGAGAAACATTGACGTGTCCAAGGTCACCCAGGCTGTCTGTGACCGAGCTAGAAATAGGTTCTAGTGCCACCGTACTGCTGTTTCTGAAGATCTCTGCCACACTGGTGTTTTAGGCACTAGTGCAAACCCTTAGTGTAGACAGAATTTACACTAGTGCACTCTGATTGGTACTGCTGCACCATGTCCCAGTTTGAAGGTTTGAGGTGGTGGGGGCGGGGGGCAGTGACCTCACAGAGGCCTGGGGCTGGCTGAACAGTGCAGCTGGTAAGGGAGGGGCAGCAGTGAGTGCTGGAGGTATGAGCCAGGAGCACAGCCCCACAGGACTGGACACTGACTTCTCCTGACCCAGGGGACACACCCAGAGGCGTTGCCAGCAAAATGCAGCTGAATTTCTGTTCACCGGCCAGTACGCGGGCGCACTTAGACGCCCTGGTGGGCGCTGTGGCATCCGCAGGCACCACGTTGGGGACCCCTGTTCTAAGCTGTCAACCTTCTCTGCCTGAGGCCGCGGGGCCCTTTCTTCCTCTCTCGGGCACCAGGTGAAACAGCACAAGAGTCGACTGTCAGCAAACAAGGGTAAATAAAGGAATGAAAGAAAAGAAGGGGGGGGGGGACTTTGGACAGATCCCAACAGGATATGGGGCCTTGGGAGACTCTCAGTCCCCTTCAGAGTTTACTGGGTCTCCAGCATTGCCTTTGAGGGTGCTGCTCCCACGCCCTCCCCTCCCCCTTTACTGCCACCACAAGGCCTGTCACCGTCACTTCCTGAGGGGTGACCCCAGAGGGTGTGTTTTGTTATCCCTCCCCGAACCGGACCCCTTGTGCACCCTCCGTCACTCACCTCTGAGTAGACAAGGCGGATCGTGGGGGGCGGGCGCGGCTGTGCTGGAGATGGGTGGCAGCCTGGACCCTCCTAGAAGGTTGCCGGGATGCTGATGTGCCCTGGAGGAGAACGGGGGCTTGGTGGAGACCACAGACCCTTTGGCCCACACTGTATCCCTGTGAAGCCTGCTCTGCATTGCTGCCAATTGCTGCTGGTGGCGTTGTGCCCGTTAGTCTCTGTAACGCTGTCCCCAGTGACTGGAGAGCACGAGCACCGGCCTCAGGCAGACTGGTGAGAAGCAGGGAACAAACCCCAAATTGGGTGTGAGGTCTGTATGGAGATTTCACCAACCAAGAATCCAGTGTAAAAGCTTCAGGCTCTGTAACAGCATCAACGTGGAACCACAGACAGTCCCCTTGGGTGATCCCATATATCTCACCACGCAGGTGAGCTCACCTTTGTGACAGATGGTCCCTTGCACTGGGCGTTCTCAACCTTTTTCTTTCGGGGCCCCCCCCACCCCCCAACATGCTATAAAAACTCCACAGCCCACGTGGGCCACAGTAACCAGAGCTGGCGTTAGGGGGGATGCCACAGGGGCCCCCACAAAGCTCCATCGCTCAGGCCAGGGGTCTCAAACACCCGGGCTGCATGCGGCCTGCGGGGCTCTTGGCTGTGGCCGCCAAGCTCCCCTCTGCCTACCCGCGGGATGGCCCCCGTGGCGCTGCGAGCCCCGTGCCGCTGTCTGAAGCAGCTGGCAGCTCGCCCCTCCCGTCCGGGGGAGGGGGAAAGAGGCAGAGGGCTCCTGCATTGCCTCCTTCCAGGCACCGCCCCCCACAGCTCCCATTGGCCGGGAACAGGGAACCGCGGCCAATGGGAGCATCGCGGGAGGTACCTAGAGGAGCGGCAAGAGAGCGCACGCCCGGAGCCCTGACCCCCCCCTCCGAGGCTGCAGGGACATGGAGCAGCGCGGGGCCGGGGGCCAGGGCAGGCAGGCAGGGAGCCTCCCTTGGCCCCGGTGCCCACTGCTGCCACCCCGGAGCTGCTCTAGGTAACCGGCGCCGGGCTGGAGCCTGCACCCCAACCCCCTGCCCTGAGCCCCCTGCCGCATCCCACACCCCTCCTGCACCCCAACCCCCTGCCCTGAGCCCCCTGCCTCATCCCACATCCCTCCTGCACCCCAGCTCCCTTCCCTGAGCCCCCTGCCACATCCCACACCCCTCCTGCACCCCAGCTCCCTGCCCTGAGCTCCCTGCCGCATCCCACACCCCTCCTGCACCCCAGCTCCCTGCCCTGAGCTCCCTACCTCATCCCACACCCCTCCTGCACCCCAGCTCCCTGCCCTGAGCCCCCTGCCGCATCCCACACCCCTCCTGCACCCCAGCTCCCTTCCCTGAGCCCCCTGCCTCATTCCACACCCCTCCTGCACCCCAACCACCTGCATGAGCCCCCTGCCGCATCCCACACCCCTCCTGCACCCAGCTCCCTGCCCTGAGCCCCCTGCCACATCCCACACCCCTCCTGCACCCCAGCTCCCTGCCCTGAGCCCCCTGCCTCATCCCACACCCCTCCTGCACCCCAGCCCCCTGCCACATCCCACACCCCTCCTGCACCCCAGCCCCCTGCCTCATCCCACACCCCTCCTGCACCCCAGCTCCCTGCCCTGAGCCCCCTGCCGCATCCCACACCCCTCCTGCACCCCAGCTCCCTGCCCTGAGCCCCCTGCCGCATCCCACACCCCTCCTGCACCCCAGCTCCCTTCCCTGAGCCCCCTGCCTCATTCCACACCCCTCCTGCACCCCAGCTCCCTGCCCTGAGCCCCCTGCTGCATCCCACACCCCTCCTGCACCCCAGCTCCCTGCCCTGAGCCCCCTGCCGCATCCCACACCCCTCCTGCACCCCAACCACCTGCCCTGAGCCCCCTGCCGCATTCCACACCCCTCCTGCACCCCAGCTCCCTTCCCTGAGCCCCCTGCCACATCCCACACCCCTCCTGCACCCCAACCCCCTGCCCAGAGCCGCCTGCCCCATCCCACACCCCTCCTGCATCCCAGCTCCCTGCCCTGAGCCCCCTGCCGCATCCCACACCCCTCCTGCACCCCAGCTCCCTGCCCTGAGCCCCCTGCCACATCCCACACCCCTCCTGCACCCCAGCTCCCTGCCCTGAGCTCCCTGCCACATCCCACACCCCTCCTGCACCCCAGCTCCCAGCCCTGAGCCCCCTGTCGCATCCCACACCCCTCCTGCACCCCAGCTCCCTTCCCTGAGCCCCCTGCCACATCCCACACCCCTCCTGCACCCCAGCTCCCTGCCCTGAGCTCCCTGCCGCATCCCACACCCCTCCTGCACCCCAGCTCCCTGCCCTGAGCTTCCTTCCTCATCCCACACCCCTCCTGCACCCCAGCTCCCTGCCCTGAGCCCCCTGCCGCATCCCACACCCCTCCTGCACCCCAGCTCCCTTCCCTGAGCCCCCTGCCTCATGCCACACCCCTCCTGCACCCCAACCACCTGCATGAGCCCCCTGCCGCATCCCACACCCCTCCTGCACCCAGCTCCCTGCCCTGAGCCCCCTGCCACATCCCACACCCCTCCTGCACCCCAGCTCCCTGCCCTGAGCCCCCTGCCTCATCCCACACCCCTCCTGCACCCCAGCCCCCTGCCACATCCCACACCCCTCCTGCACCCCAGCCCCCTGCCACATCCCACACCCCTCCTGCACCCCAGCTCCCTGCCCTGAGCCCCCTGCCGCATCCCACACCCCTCCTGCACCCCAGCTCCCTGCCCTGAGCCCCCTGCCGCATCCCACACCCCTCCTGCACCCCAGCTCCCTTCCCTGAGCCCCCTGCCTCATTCCACACCCCTCCTGCACCCCAGCTCCCTGCCCTGAGCCCCCTGCTGCATCCCACACCCCTCCTGCACCCCAGCTCCCTGCCCTGAGCCCCCTGCCGCATCCCACACCCCTCCTGCACCCCATCAACCTGCCCTGAGCCCCCTGCCGCATTCCACACCCCTCCTGCACCCCAGCTCCCTTCCCTGAGCCCCCTGCCACATCCCACACCCCTCCTGCACGCCAACCCCCTGCCCTGAGCCACCTGCCGCATCCCACACCCCTCCTGCATCCCAGCTCCCTGCCCTGAGCCCCCTGCCACATCCCACACCCCTCCTGCACCCCAGCTCCCTGCCCTGAGCCCCCTGCCACATCCCACACCCCTCCTGCACCCGAGCTCCCTTCCCTGAGCACCCTGCCGCATCCCACACCCCTCCTGTACCCCAGCTCCATTCCCTGAGCCCCCTGCCACATCCCACACCTCAGCTCCCTTCCCTAAGCTCCCTGCCGCATCCCACACCCCTCCTGCACTCCCTGCCCTGAGCCACCTGCCGCACCCCTCACCCTCTTGCATCCCACCCACCAATGCTCTGCCCTGAACTCCCTGCCTCACCCTGCACAGCACCTGCACCTCAACTCCCTGCCCTGAGCCCCCGCCGCACCCTGCACCATTTCTGCACCCCCTGGGGGCAGCGTTGGGGTGGGGACTTCGGGTTAGGGGTTGGATTGGGGCAGGGAAGGGGTGGAGTCGGGGCGGGGCCGGAGGCAGCAAAGGGGGGGTGTCAGTGATGTGGCCCTCGGTCAATGCACTAGTCCTCATGTGGCCCTCGTGCTCATTTGAGTTTGAGACCCCTTTGCTTAGGCTTTGGCTTCAGCCCCGGGTGGTGGGGCTCAGGGCCCTGACTTCAGCCCCATGCGCTGGGAGTTCAGCTTTCTGCCCTGGGCCTCAGCGAGTCTAATGCCGGCCTTGCTTGGCAGCCCCCTGAAAGCTGCTCACGGCCCCCCAGGGGGCCCCAGTCCCCTGGTTGAGAACCCCTGCCTTACCCCACTGCCTTACCCCCTGGTTCGCAGCTGACTGCCTTTTTATAACAGTCAGGCCCAGCTGGAACAAAGCACTCCCAAATCACACTGTTCAAACAAGAAATCAAACAATCAAGCACACGGTCAAACTGCCAAACTGTCCCCTCAACAGACGCTCAGATACTCACCAGTGCAGTCCCCCTAATGCAGCACTTAGCGTACCTCTCTGCTCAGTCAGCTCCCAGGCAAACTCCTTCTGTTTGCCTCTCTGCTGTTTGCTGCTCAGCTGGTTCGCAGCTGACTGCCTTTTTTCTCTGTGGAGAAAGAAGTAGTTCGGGACTATTTAGAAAAGCTGGACGAGCACAAGTCCATGGGGCCAGATGCACTGCATCCGAGGGTGCTAAAGGAGTTGGCCAATGAGATTGCAGAGCCATTGGCCATTATCTTTGAAAAATCATGGCGGAGGTCCCGGATGACTGGAAAAAAGCTAATGTAGTGCCCATCTTTAAAAAAGGGAAGAAGGAAGATCCAGGGAACTACAGGCCAGTCAGTCTCACCTCAGTCCCTGGAAAAATCATGGAACAGGTCCTCAAGGAATCAATTCTGAACCACTTAAAGGAGGGGAAAGTGATCAGGAACAGTCAGCATGGATTCACCAAGGGCAAGTCATGCCTGACTAACCTAATTGCCTTCTATGATGAGATAAGCGGCTCTGTGGATGAGGGGAAAGCAGTGGATGTGCTATTTCTGGACTTTAGCAAAGCTTTTGATACAGTCTCCCACAGTATTCTTGCCAGCAAGTTAAAGCAGTATGGGCTGGATGAATGGATAGAAAACTGGAGTAAGGTGGATAGAAAACTGGCTAGATGGTCGGGCTCAACGGGTAGTGATCAATGGTTCCATGTCTTGTTGGCAGCCGGTATCAAGTGGAGTGCACAAGGGTCGGTGCTGGGGCCGGTTTTGTTCAATATCTTCATTAACGATCTGGAGGATGGTGTGGACTGCACCCTTAGCAAGTTTGCAGATGACACTAAACTGGGAGGAGTGGTTGATATGCTGGAGGGTAGGGATAGGATACAGAGGGACCTAGACAAATTAGAGGATTGGGCCAAAAGAAATATCATGAGGTTCAACAAGGACAAGTGCAGAGTCCTGCACTTAGGACGGAAGAATCCCATGCACTGCTACAGACTAGGGACCGAATGGCTGGGCAGCAGTTCTGCAGAAAAGGACCTAGGGGTTACGGTGGACAAAAAGCTGAATATGACTCAACAGTGTGCCCTTGTTGCCAAGAAGGCTAATGGCATTTTGGGTTGTATAAGTAGGGGCATTTCCAGCAGATTGAGGGATGTGATCATTCCCCTCTATTCAGCACTGGTGAGGCCTCATTTGGAGTACTGTGTCCAGTTTTGGGCCCCACCCTAGAAGAAGGATGTGGATAAATTGGAGAGAGTCCAGCGAAGGGTAACAAAAATGATTAGGGGGCTGGAGCACATGACTTATGAGGAGAGGCTGAGGGAACTGGGATTGTTTAGCCTGCAGAAGAGAAGAATGAGGGGGGATTTGATAGCTGCTTTCAACTACCTGAAAGGGGGTTCCAAAGAGGATGGATCTAGACTGTTCTCAGTGGTAGAAGATGACAGAACAAGGAGTAATGGTCTCAAGTTGCGGAGGGGGCGGTTTAGGTTGGACATTAGGAAAAACTTTTTCACTAGTAGGGTGGTGAAGAACTGGAATGGGTTACCTAGGGAGGTGGTGGAATCTCCTTCCTTAGAGGTTTTTAAGGTCAGGCTTGACAAAGCCCTGGCTGGGATGATTTAGTTGGGAATTGGTCCTGCTTTGAGCAGGGGGTTGTACTAGATGACCTCCTGAGGTCCCTTCCACTCCTGAGATTCTATGATTCTATGAATCACAGCAATGTTCAGGTTACTGCCAGTCCCAAAGGACCAGTCACTTCCTTAGGTCAAATGACTCTTAGATCTTCCAACAAAGACAACACTTGTAGCCAGTCCTGTCATAACCTGTATTAATATTTATTTAAAAGGAAATGAGAGTTGTTTACAAAGTTAAAGCAGGTAATCCTAAAGATGCAGATGAGTTACAGTCTGAAATTTCAAATGGTAATAGAAGCTTCTATATTAAACAAGCTCTGCATATTCTTTAGGACTAACCCCGGCTAGGCAGCTGGGGATCTCTTGCTGATGCGTAAAAACTTTGCCCCCCAGAGTCCAAACAGCATACTGATCATCAGTTCCTTCTGTATGGGGTTTTTCATCCCCTTCCTGCCATGTGCTCTGTCCTGGAAACTCAGCTAATGGAAAGTCAAGAGCACAACAACAGTCTTGTGTCTTCTTTAACGTCCCATAATAGTGTCTCTGGTGTTGATGGACCTTTCCTGCCAGGCAGGGTGTAATGCATTCGGTTGCCAATCAGCACTTCACCTAGGTAAAGTCTCTCTCCTGTCTGGTGATTTACAGAGCCGCAGAGGCTCACAATGCAACTAGTCAGATATTAACCCAGGCAGCAACTCACAAGCATTTAATGAAGTCTAAAAATGTTCTTATAATCCTAATACCTGTTTTAACAATACTAACACAGGTGAGTCAGACTGATTCCACTGTGTGTTTGTCCATGTTCAGTTAAGACACAAAGGCTTGTGTAAGAGCTAACACCTCATCTGCCAGTGTCACAGGCAGGCTGGGCAGGGATGGTGTCTCTAGCCTCTGTTTCCAGAAGCTGGGAATGGGTGACAGGATGGTCAGTTGATGGTTACCTGTTCTGTTCTTTCCCTCTGATGCACCTGGAATTAGCCACTGAGCTAGATGGACCATTGGTCTGAGGCAGTGGGCAGCTCTTATGTTCACAGTCTGTATGAGGAGTATCTACTCATTGGGACTCACTGGGGAGCCACAGAAAGAAACAAGATGTGCTGAGGCAAGAAGGCCCAGTCTCAGAGCCCCCGGGGTCACGCTTCCCAAAAGTTAAAACTAGGCCCAGCCCATGAAAGGGGCACTCCCAGGAGAGACTGTATAAAGGCTAAAGCATCAAACAACTTAGTTAACCTGAGAGAGCTGCCTTGGGGACAGTGACAGGGAGAATCCCCCAGAGTGACTCCTTTGATTCTGCTCTTCTCTGGCCTTTTTTCATAGAACTGGAAGGGACTTTGGGAGATCATCTAGGCCAGTCCCCTGCACTCAAGGCAGGACTAAGTATTATCTAGACCATCCCTGAGGTGTTTGTCCAGCCTCCTCCTAAAAATCCCCCATGATGGAGATTCCACAACCTCCCTACGCTATTTGTTCTGGAGTTTAACCACTCTGACAGTTAGGAAGTTTTTTCCTAATCTCCATCCTAAATTGCCCTTGCTGCAATTTAAGGCCATTACTTCTTGTCCTATCCTCAGAGGTTAAGAACAATTTTTTCTTCCACATCCCTGTAACAACCTTTTATGTACTTGAAAACTATTATCATGTCCTCTCTACTCCTGACTAAACAAACCCAATTTTTTCAATCTTCCCTCATAGGTCATGCTTTCTAGACCTTTAATCATTTTTGTTGCTCTTCTCTGGACTTTCTCCCATTTGTCCACATCTTTCCTCATATGTGGCACCCACAAATGGACACAGTACTCCAGTTGTGGCCTAATCCGCACAGAGTGGAGTGCAAGAATTACTACTTGTGTCTTGCTTACAGTACTCCCTCAAATACATCCCAGAATGATGTTTGCCCTTTTGCACTGTTGACTTATACTTAGCTTGTGATCCACTATGGCCCCCAGCTCCCTTTCCGCAGTGCTCCTTCCTGGGCAGGAATTTCCCATTTTGTACATGTGCACCTGATTGTTCCTTCCTAAATGAAGCACTTTGCATTTGTCCTAATTGAATTTCATCCTATTTACTTCAGGCCTTTTCTCCAGATCATTTTGAATTTTAATCATAGAATATCAGGGTTGGAAGGTACCATAGGAGGTATCTAGTCCAATCCCCTGCTCAAAGCAGGACAAATCCCCAGACGGATTTTTTCCCCAAATCCTTAAATGGCCCCCTCAAGGATTGAACTCACAGCCTTGGGTTTAGCAGGCCAATGCTCAAACCACTGAGCTCTCCCTCCCTGCCTATCCTCTAAAGCACTTGCAACCCCTCCCAGCTTGGTATTGTCTGCACACTTGGTAAGTATAACAGAGGATGTTACTGGGAGGGTTTCACCGTGTCTCAGAGGGTTACACCCTGGTGGGAGGGGGCTAGGCCTGTACTGGAATAAGGTTACTCTGTGCTTCATAGTGTGGCAGAACCTAGAGTGTCCATTAACAGGGAAAAATCAGGGGGGAATCAGCATGTGGAATGGACAAAAGCCCCCTCTGCATTCTCTCACATTGCCCTTC
Organism: Mauremys mutica; assembly: GCF_020497125.1. NCBI lineage: Eukaryota > Metazoa > Chordata > Testudines > Geoemydidae > Mauremys > Mauremys mutica. Next base: position 11,714,685 of record NC_059097.1, on the reverse strand, counting down.
TCGTCCTGGCAGGCTACAGATTAACGTCCTCGTTTTGCTCCAGATCATTTCATCCTCCCAAAGGGAAGGAAATGGCTGCAATGGAGCTGGCTCAGGTAAGGGATTACCAGGGAGCTGGTGGTGGGTTCTGCTTGGAGGGAGAGGAGCAGTACGTGCGTAGGAGGGTAGGAGCTCCTGGAGGTGGTGGGAGGCAGGAAATATCTCGGGTGGAGAAAGGGAGGGGACAGGATGTGACAAACCTGCTGAGACTTGTGTACTCTAGGGTGTGATGGGTTGTCACCCCGGGGTGCAGTCTGGGAGGGCTTCTGGGAACCGCTGTGCCCTCTAACCCTCAAGCTGGGCTGGCCCTTCTCGCACTGCTTTGCTGGAGATTCAGCCAGCCTCTCCAGGTCTTGTTATCACCCAACACGACAGCAGGTGGCACCATGCAGCCAACTAAGCTACCTGAGTGCTTTACCTAAGCCACTCAAGGACAGATAGACGACAGCAGCCAATTTCCCAGCTCCTCAACCTTGCACACCTGCTGTAGTATAAATTTAGAATTATACCATCTTATAGTGCACAGGGATCTGTATAATGTAAGCTCATTAATATAGTTCGCCTTCCCCTCGATGTGGGAAAGATGTGCACAACAAGCCTGTGCTAACCAAGCTCAGCTTTTCCCCAAACACTTCACTCAAAATGCACTGATTAAGATAAAGCATAAAACAAGTTTATTAATGGCAGAAAGGTAGATTTTAAGTAATTATTGTTAGAACAAAAAAGGAGCCGGTTGATCCAGAGGCGGATATGAATACAGGCTTCTTTATTGCGTTACTTGTTCCCCTTGACCCAACTATCGAGTAAGCACTGGATTAGTTACATCACATGCCTTTTATCTAAGTTTGTATGTAAACACCTACATCCGTTACAACACCCCAAAACCCCTTATTAAGTAGTAGAAACACTCATACAATTAGTATACCCACCCCTATCCACTATCACAGTATCATAGAGGTGTTTTTACCTTGAAAATACCGTTCTTTGCAATAACGTGTTGCCACAAATTTCCCTAAACAGCAGTTCTCGGGGTATGGAGGAAGGGTCAATGAGCAGTTCTCGGGGAGGGAGGGAGGAAGGGGCCATAAGCCAGGGCTTGTTTATGTAGCTGGGAAAGGAAGGGAGGGGGAGGTAACATTTCTTTTATTTTCTTTCACACAAAGGACGTTCATTCCAGCAACTACATTTCTCATGCAGCTGCATCAATGTCAATTCTTACAAGCAACAGAGAAAGGAAAAATATGGCAACTTATTTGTTAAGCAAAGAATTACTGCCTGCTTATGCCTTTGTCCCCAGTGCATGTCAGCACATTAGCAGCTTCCCAGCTGTTTTACTGAACCCTAACGTATCCCAACAATTCTAAGTGATAGCAAACAGATCAAAGCCGATTACTTAGCAGATAACCAAAAACTCAAACTAAGCCTAACATACTAGATGGATAGAATTTGAATTAGCAATTTCTCACCCTGACTGATGGTACAAGCAGTCCCCCAAGTTTCCATACACAAGCTAGAAATCCCTTTACCCTGGGAGCAGCAGTTCCCCCAGTTCAGTCTTTGTTCCTCAGGTGTTTCCAGGAGTTCTCTTGTGTGGGGAATGAGGCCAAGAGATGACGTCACACCCCACCTTATGTAGCTTTTCCATATGGCAGGAACCCTTTGTTCCAAACTCAGTTCCCAGTCCAGTTTGTGGAAAAATACAGGTACCAAAATGGAGTTCATTGTCATGTGGTCTAGTCACATGTCCTAGCATGTCCTGCTGAGTCATAGTAGCCATGACTCATAGGCTGGCTGAAACAATCACAGGAAGGCTAAGCTCTTCCACGGTCCATTGTCTTTGTTGATGAGCCATCAGCTCTGTCTGGCTTCTTCATTGTTGTACCTGAAAGACTTGTTGTGGGTGTTACCCAGAGTAAGCACATTTGAAATACAGATACAGAGTCAATATCCATGACTTCAAATACAAACATGATCCATACACACAAATAGGACAATCATATTCAGCGCATGACGCATCTTGCACAAAATGCATCATAATTATGTCCTAATCATATTATAACCATACCACTATGCTGAATATGGGGTGTAGTGTCAGATAGGGCCTAATTTCAAGGCACGGGATTTGAGAATGGAACTTCTCCTCTTTGTGGAACAGGAAATAACCCTCTAGCCAGGGCTGGGAAAACTTCCCAGACTCCCAGTGCTGGAGCCTGAATCTACTGCCACTTCATTAGTTACCACCACCTGCAATCTTTGTGATACTGCAAACTTGATCCATGATGATTTTATATTCTGTTCTAGGTCATTGATAAGAATGTTAAATAGCACATGGGCAAAAAGCAATCCTTGTGGGAACCCGCTAGAAATAAATCCACTTGACCATGGTTCCCCATTTACAATCCCAGTTTTTAATCTATTTAATGTATGCTGTGTTTATTTTGTATCATTCTAATTTTTTAGTCAAAATATTGTGCTGAATCAAGTCATATGCCTTATAGAAGTCTAGATATATTACATCAATAATATTAGCTGAAACCAAACTTTTGATCTCATCTAATAAGGATATCCAGTTAGTTTGATAGGATCTATTTTCTCTAAAACTTTGTTAATAGGTACTAATTATATTACCTTCCTTTAATTCTTTATTATCGAAATCCAGTATCGACTGCTCCATTATTTTGCTCAGTATTGATATCAGACTGACACTCTTGTAATTAGCTGGGTCATCTCTTTTACACTGTTTAGTATTGGCACAGCATTAGCTTAATTCCAGTCTTCTGGAATTTCCCCAGTGTTCCAAGTCCTAATTACAATCATCATTAATAGTCCACCATGCTCCTCCCACCAGGTCTTTAAAAACTCTTGGATACAAGTTATCTGGACCTGCTTATTTAAACATGTCTAACTGTAATAGCTGCTGTTTAATGTCCTTGTGAGTTCTTGTTGGAATGGAAGGAGTGTCGTCAACATCTTATGATACGAGTACAGCATCTGTTTTTTCCAAATCCAGCAGAGAACACTTATTGAACACTTTTACCTCTTCTGCATTATTTTTGATAATTCTGCCATTTCCGTCTAGTAATTTATCACTACCATTGTTAGGATTAATATACTTTTCAAAACTTCCTTCTTATTTTCATTGATTGGTCATTGATTTCTGATAGCTTCCTGTGACGAGGCGGTTCTGGCAGGACCCAACTGAGAGTGCCAATTCAGGACCACTTGCTCAAACAGGGCAGTCACAGCCCTAGGCTGGGGTTTTTCACCTCTAAGGCAAACCAAACCAGCCAGACAAAAAGGACTTCGGTTTCACCCCACTGGCTAACCACAAGTCACACAAGCAATTTCCTTAGACACGCCAGTCTCCCAGTATCACCACCAGTGCCACCCGTCCCAGGGAGGAATGGTTATGAAAACCAACACCCCAATAAAAGAAAAAGGTTCTTTCGATTCCAAAGAATCAAGCCCCAGACCCAGGTCAATATACACATCAGATCTTACCCACAAATCACGCTGTTGCCAATCCTTTAGAATCTAAAATCTAAAGGTTTATTCATAAAAGGAAAAAGGTAGAGATGAGAGGTAGAATTGGTTAAATGGAATCAATTACATACAGTAATGGCAAAGTTCTTAGTTCAGTGTCGAAGAAAAACTTAGTTCTCGCTTTTTGTTTGGGTGCAGCAAAATCAAATACTTTATTATAACTCCAGTAATTACCATGGAGGGAGAGAGTGCCATAGGACACAGGGTCCTGGACAGGTCTCTCAACTGGTAAACAATTACATCAAGCCTTTATACCTTTATTACAGACAATTTCTAGCAATCATGGAGACAGTAAAAAGCAACAAATACATTTTGTTTATACATAAGCTTTTCTGCTATCTCACTAGAAAAAACAAGACTGCATATTGCAAGGTCGTAATAACTGTCTCACAGTTCACTCTGTCTTACATTATCTTGCTTCCACAAATCTTACGTCACCAGGGTCACAGGTAGCCTAACTAATGCTAACTAACATTCATTAAGATCTCTTCAAAACCTTGTTAATTATTTACTGGCTTCCACATCAGGCTTGTAGCAGTGATGGCATAAACTGCAGGTTCAAATCAAGTCTCTGGAGAACATCCCCCACTGGGATGGGTCATCAGTCCCTTGTGTAGAGCTTCAGCATGTAGCAAAGTCCCTCCAGAAGTAGAAGCAGGATTGAAGAAAAGATGGAGATGAGGCATCAGCCTTATATAGGCTTTTCCAGGTGTAAGAACCTCTTTGTCCTTACTGTGGAAAATTACAGCAAAATGGAGTCTGGGGTCACATGGGCCAGTCCCTGCATACTTTGCTGAGTCACAAGGCGTGTCTGCCTTCTCTCCATGGGTCAGTTGTGTAGCTGATGGTCCTTAATGGGCCATCAAGCAGGCTAGGCAGAGCTAACACCAACTTGTCTGCGATGTCTCCCAGAAGCACAGCACTAGCTTGAAATACAGACAGTATAGAGCCAATATTCATAACTTCAACTACAAAATGATACATGCACACAGACAGCATAATCATAATCAGCAACCCATAACCTGGTCTTAGACACCTCATATGACCCCCTTTACATCAGATTTGGTGCCATTACAGGACCTTGGTTGCAACCCATGTTCTATAAGGTCCCAATTCATATCAATAACGTCACACTTAACATAAGAACATAAGAAAGGCCGTACCGGGTCAGACCAAAGGTCCATCTAGCCCAGTATCTGTCTACCGACAGTGGCCAATGCCAGGTGCCCCAGAGGGAGTGAACCTAACAGACAATGATCAAGTGATCTCTCTCCTGCCATCCATCTCCATCCTCTGACGAACAGAGGCTAGGGACACCATTCTTACCCATCCTGGCTAATAGCCATTTATGGATTTAGCCACCATGAATTTATCCAGTCCCCTTTTAAACATCGTTATAGTCCTAGCCTTCACAACCTCCTCAGGTAAGGAGTTCCACAAGTTGACTGTGCGCTGCGTGAAGAAGAACTTCATTTTATATGTTTTAAACCTGCTGCCTATTAATTTCATTTGGTGACCCCTAGTTCTTGTATTATGGGAATAAGTAAATAACTTTTCCTTATCCACTTTCTCAACATCACTCATGATTTTATATACCTCTATCATGTCCCCCCTTAGTCTTCTCTTTTCCAAGCTGAAGAGTCCTAGCCTCTTTAATCTTTCTTCGTATGGGACCCTCTCTAAACCCCTAATCATTTTAGTTGCCCTTTTCTGAACCTTTTCTAGTGCTAGAATATCTTTTTTGAGGTGAGGAGACCACATCTGTACACAGTATTGGAGATGTGGGCATACCATGGATTTATATAAGGGTAATAATATATTCTCAGTCTTATTCTCTATCCCGTTTTTAATGATTCCTAACATCCTGTTTGCTTTTTTGATCGCCTCTGCACACTGCGTGGGCATCTTCAGAGAACTATCCACGATGACGCCAAGATCTTTTTCCTGACTTGTTGTAGCTATATTAGCCCCCATCATGTTGTATGTATAGTTGGGGTTATTTTTTCCAATGTGCATTACTTTACATTTATCCACATTAAATTTCATTTGCCATTTTGTTGCCCAATCACTTAGTTTTGTGAGATCTTTATGAAGTTCTTCACAATCTGCTTTGGTCTTAACTATCTTGAGTAGTTTAATATCATCTGCAAACTTTGCCACCTCACTGTTTACCCCTTTCTCCGGATCATTTATGAATAAATTGAATAGGATTGGTCCTAGGACTGACCCTTGGGGAACACCACTAGTTACCCCTCTCCATTCTGAGAATTTACCATTAATTCCTACCCTTTGTTCCCTGTCCTTTAACTAGTTCTCAATCCATGAAAGGACCTTCCCTTTTATCCCATGACAGCTTAATTTACGTAAGAGCCTTTGGTGAGGGACCTTGTCAAAGGCTTTCTGGAAATCGAAGTACACTATGTCCACCAGATCCCCCTTGTCCACATGTTTGTTGACCCCTTCAAAGAACTCTAATAGATTAGTAAGACACGATTTCCCTTTACAGAAACCATGTTGACTATTGCTCAAGAGTTTGTTTTTCTATGTGTCTGACAATTTTATTCTTTACTATTGTTTCAACTAATTTGCCCGGTACCGACGTTAGACTTACCGGTCTGTAATTGCCGGGATCACCCCTAGAGCCCTTTTTAAATATTGGCGTAACATTAACTAACTTCCAGTCTTTGGGTACCGAAGCCGATTTAAAGGACAGGTTACAAACCTTAGTTAATAGTTCCGCAACTTCACATTTGAGTTCTTTCAGAACTCTTGGGTGAATGCCATCTGGTCCCGGTGACTTTTTAATGTTGAGTTTATCAATTAATTCCAAAACCTCCTCTAGTGACACTTCAATCTGTGACAGTTCCTCAGATTTGTCACCTACCAAAGCCAACTCAGGTTTGGGAATCTCCCTAACATCCTGAGCCGTGAAGACTGAAGCAAAGAATCCATATAGTTTCTCCGCAATGACACTTCCCTTACCAGTTTTCTACAATTCTGACCTTCTAACTCAGGGGTGAGCAACCTTTCAGAAGTCTTCATTTATTCACTCTAATTTAAGGTTTTGAGTGCCAGTAATACATTTTAACATTTTTAGAAGATCTTTCTCTGTCTATAATATATAACTAAACTATTGTTGTATGTAAAGTAAATAAGGCTTTTAAAATGTTTAAGAAACTTCATTTAAAATTAAATTAAAATGCAGAGCCCCCCGGACTGGTGGCCAGGACCTGGGCATTGTGAGTGCCACTGAAAATCAGCTTGCGTGCTGCCTTCAGCACCCGTGCCATAGGTTGCCTACCCCTGTTCTAACTAATATTCTTTACTACTGACTTCCCTTTTCTTTCTTATATTTTATTTGGAGAGTGTTTCCTACCAGGGAGCTATTAGTAGGGTCCAGAGCCAGCCCCATCTCCTATATCAAGCTCTGGCTAGTAGGTATGTGATAAATGTGAAGACCCTGCCTCCGTCTGTCAGCTGGGAGACACAAAGGTTCTCTCTTTCTACCCTCTGATGCCGCCTGTCTGTTCTAGGCAAGGTGGGGTGGGACTCTGTTAACATGTGCCTCCCGGGGCTTCCATTTACCTGGTGCTGCTGTTCCATGAATAGTGGGGCTGTGAGTGGGGCAGCAGGTACTGAGTGTTGGACTCTTGCTCTTTCAGGGGCCGGTGACCTTCGAGGAGGTGGCTGTGTATTTCACCAAGGGGGAATGGGCACTACTGGACCCTGTTCAGAGAGCCCTCTACAGGGATGTCATGCAGGAGAACTATGAGACGGTGACCTCGCTGGGTAAGGAGTCCTGTCCCCTGGGTTATTAGAAGCTGTGTGTTCTCTAAAGAACCTGAGCAGTAATAACTTTATACCTTTATTCATCATCCAAGTTTTGACAAGTTTTCTTGTCCCCCCCTTTTTTGCCTCATCTCCCACCCACTAGTACCATTTTTGGACATGTGCCTTTTTGGTGCTGTCAGTCATTTTAAAATTGCATTGAATGTATCCTTATTGGCTACATTCATAACTACATTAATCACTGTAGCTTTCATGCCTTTTCCTCATTTTAAGAGGAAAATATGCTTCCTGTAGAATTCTAAATAAAGTAAATAGGTGTGTGACTCATGCATGGCTTGTGTGACAGTCAGATGAGCTCTTTTAGGAGAGCGTGTAATGTTGCCGTTCAGGATCCCATGGCTGAAGGCATAAGCGAGTCGTGGGAGGGACGGAGATGGGTGGTAGTAGATATGCCAGGACATGGGGCGGGTGTGTGCAGGGTTAGAGCTAAGAAGCAGCAGGGAGGTAGGAGGCTGTGAGAGACGAGGAGAAAATACAAGAAGTTCTCAAGTTGCCGGGAGGTGGTGCTTGCTGAGAGTAATGGGAAGAAGGGGAGGGGAGTGTGGAGGAAGGGCACCCAGAAAGTGGGCTGGGTGGGTCAGTGGGAGGGAGGAGAGGTCTGGGGATCTGGAGCTGTGGGGAATCCCAGACCTTTAACCCCAAATCCCTACCGAAGCCTTGTTGCTTTAGAGCCTCCACTCCAGTTTTATTTCTGTTCAGTTTCACTTTATTATCCATTTTTTCCCCAAATATTATTATTTTAACACTTGACCTCCCTCTCCCACTCATTACCCCCCTCCTCACATAACCTCCCCATCTCCTATGCACAGCGACCCCGGCCACCGATCCTGAGTCCTTGCTGCATCCTCCCTCCTATAGCAGGGCCCCTACCCAGGCACAAAGGGGCACTTCGTCGATGATGTCACAGGGTTGTATAGTCTGTACAATTTTTACACCTATAAGATTACATATTCCGAAGCCCTTCACACCAGTCGGGCTTATCTCTATACGCCGATACAGTCTGTTCCCTTCCCAGCTCTGATGCCGCAGAGCCTTGCCTGTGTCCCTGTTCCCGTTCTCCCCCTAACCAACATTCGACATTCATGGGGCCTCATCTGGAGCACTGTGTCCAGTTTTGGGCCCAACACTGTAAGAAGGATGTAGAAAAATTGGAAAGCATCCAGCGGGGGGCAACAAAAATGGTTAGGGGACTGGAACACATGACTTCTGAGGAGAGGCTGAGGGAACTGGGATTGTTTAGTCTGCAGAAGAGAAGAATGAGGGGGGATTTGATAGCTGCTTTCAGCTACCTGAAAGGGGGTTCCAAAGAGGATGGATCTAGGGGTACGTCTTCACTACCCGCCGGATCGGCGGGTAGCAATCGATTTCTCGGAGTTCGATATATCGCGTCTCATCTAGGCGCGATATATTGAACTCTGAACACGCTCCCGTCGACTCCGGAACTCCACCACCGCGAACGGCGGTGGCAGAGTCGACGGGGGAGCCGCGGACGTCGATCCCGCGGCGTGAGGACGGGTAAGTAATTCGAACTAAGGTATTCGACTTCAGCTACGCTATTCGCATAGCTGAAGTTGCGTACCTTAGATCGAACTCCCCCCCCCCAGTGTAGACCAGGCCTAGACTGTTCTCAGTGGTAGCAGATGACAGAATAAAGAGTAATGATTTCAAGTTGCAATGGGGGAGGTTTAGGTTGGATATTAGGAAACACTATTTCACTAGGAGGGTGGTGAAACCCTGGGATGGGTTCCCTAGGGAGGTGGTGGAATCTCCTTTCTTAGAGGTTTTTAAGGTCAGGCTTGACAAAGCCTTGGCTGGGATGATTTAGTTGGGGATTGGTCCTGCTTTGAGCAGGGGTGGGACTAGATACCTCCTGAGGTCCCTTCCAACCCTGAGATTCTATTATTCCAATTTCCTTCCCCCCTCCAGTTTGACCCCATTTATAGAGTAATATTCTCAGCTATACCTTAACCAATCATTGTGCTGAAATTTAACTAACCAATTCTGACATATTGTGACATAATTCTCTAACCCAGGCGTCGGCCACCTTTCAGAATTGGTGTGCGGAGTCTTCATTTATTCACTCTAATTTAAGATTTCATGTGCCAATAATACATTTTAACGTTTTTAGAAAGTCTCTTTCTATAAGTCTATAATACATAATTGAACTATTGTATGTAAAGTCAGTAAGGTTTTTAAAATGTTTAAGAAGCTTCATTTAAAATTAATTAAAAATGCAGAGCCTTCTGGACCGGTGGCCAGGACCTTGTCAGTGTGAGTGCCACTGAAAATCAGCTTGTGTGCCGCCATAGGTTGCCTACTCCTGCTCTAACCAATTATAAACCAGTACCCTAATTAACTTACACCTGGCAACATTAATTATACAGGAGAGAGAAACAATTAGAGAACCAGACTGATTAACAATGTAAACGTGGTGGCCATAAAGATAAAGCAATACAGAAATGAGGGTTTCACAACCGCAACCATTGATAAGTGATTTCTTGCCAGACAGAATGCTATCAAATTAAGGTTTCTTTAACCATCTTAAGATCCAGACAGGACTGTCTTCCTAACAGCCCAATAGCACCTTATTTCAGTGTGACGGGTTTGGGATGTGAGGATGTGACCCTTCGCTTCCCAGCTTATGGCTGCCCCTGCTGCTTAGCCAAAGGCCTTAGCCTAAGAACAAGGCCTCAGACTATCCTAGTGAGAAAAGGCCCAGACACAGGCAGATTGTGATTTTGATTCTTTGTTTTCATACTCCTGTAACTAGCTACAGGGCCGCCCAGAGGGGGGGGGGGCAAAGGGGGCAATTTGCCCCGGGCTCCGCAGGGGCCCCCAAGAGAACAGCTGAGGCTCCCGCCTCCGCCCCGCTCCTGGAGGCCTAGCGCATCAAGAGGCGTCACCGGACAGCGCCGCAGCGAGTCTCTGGCGGGGCCTCTGAGCCCCGCCCCGCTCAGAGCCGCATGGTGAGGGGGCGGGGCTGGGAGCTCCGGGCTGAGCTCAGCTCCCTCCGCTCGGCGTGGAGCTCACAGCCCCGCCCCCTCACCACGTGGCTCTGAGCGGGACGGAGCTCAGGCCCCGCCGGAGACACGCTGTGGCTGTTCAGCGAGGCGCTGAGACTCCAGGTGAGGAGGGAGCCGGGGGTAAGAGGCTGGGGCCAGGGGGGTTGGCTAAGGGGCAGGGAGTCCTGGGGACAGTCAGGGCACCGGGGGGGGGCAGCAGAGGTTGGGGGAGCGGTCAGGGGGCAGGGAATGGGGGGGTTGGATTGTGGGTGTTCTGGGGGGTGGTGGATAAGGGTCAGGGCCGCCCAGAGGGGAGGGAAAGAGGGGCAATTTGCCCCGGGCCCCACAGGGGCCCCCACGAGAGTTTTTCGGGGCCCCTGGAGCGGGGTCCTTCACTCGCTCCAGGGGACCCGGAAAACTCTCACGGGGCCGGGCCCAGGAGCTTCTTCGCTCCCGGTCTTCGCCAGCGGGGGGGGGTCCTTTCGCTCCGGGGCGGAAGGACCCCCCACTGGCGAATTACCGCCGAAGCGGGACCCGGCGCCGACGTGCAGCCCGGTCTTGGGCGGTAATTCGGCGGCGGGGGGCCCTTCCATTCCGGGACCCGCCGCCAAAGTGCCCCGAAGACCCGCGGCGGGGACCCCCCCCCGCCGCTGAATTACCGCCGAACACCAGGCTGCACTTGGGCAGCGGGTCCCGCTTCGACGGTAATTCGGCGGCGGGGGGCTCCCGCCGCGGGTCTTCGGGGCACTTCGGCGGTGGGTCCCGGAATGGAAGGGCCCCCCGCCGCCGAAGACCCCGGGCCCCTGGAATCCTCTGGGCGGCCCTGACTAGCTAAGTGATAAAAATACACCTAAGTTCTTAAAATATAGGCTTTGCAGGCAGACCTGAATATCGCCATTCTAACAGGGTTCTACCCCTTCCCCCATGCTGTGTCTGTCTTGTCTATTTAGACTGTAAATTCTTCAGAGCATGGGCCATCTACTATTCTGCATTTGTACTGTGCCTAGCACAACGGAGACACACTGTTAGTTGGTCCTTAAGCACTAAGGTAATGCGTATGATTAATAATAATAATAACTCTCGTGCCACTTTGAGCCAAGGAAGCTGGCCTTGGGATGTTACTGCTTAAAAATAATCTGAGCTTAAAACCATGGACTATTCTTTGTGACAAGTATCCCACAAATTCCACTGACCTCCCTTGTTTTCTTTGTCTGGCGTAGGGTTTCTAAATTCCAAACCTGATGTGGTCTCACAGCTGGAACAAGGGGAAGAGCCGTGGGTCCTGGACCTCCAGAGTTCTGAGAAAGAAGTGCTTCCAAGAGCTGCCTGCAGAGGTGAGGACTTGGTTAAAGCAAGTCAAAAACTCTCCGTGAATACAGGAAACATTCGGGATGCCCTACAAAGACCCTGTGAGCTCTCCAAGTTCAGGATTGTTCCCTGCAGATGTGGAATAATTAGGCAGATGTCACTCATGGCTTCCCACCTATCCTGACTAACAACTGTCAGCAGATCCCTACCTGATCCCACTTTCCCCTGCATGTTCTGGTGAAATGCAGACCAAAACTGATCCCTTCCTCTCTCCTCTGGGGAAAATCAGCTCCTGATAGGTTTGATCTCTCCTGCACATATTTTGGTTTGTTCATCCCTTTTAAAATTCCTGTCTCTGAGTTTTCCTTTCTCTCAGGCACAGGGAGTGACCTATGTCTGGATTCTCTCTGTCTCCCATCAGGTGATAGGATGGTGCGTGAGAATGAGGAGCAGAAACCCCAGCAGGAAGATGCAGAGCAAGGAGAACCACATGGGACGTTATCAGGAAGACCCAAAGGGAATGTTTCCAGGAGTTGTGCACTCCGAGAAACAGTAAAAGCCTCTGAGACTCAGCGGAGGCCAGAGGAGAACTTCAGTAGCCACTCAGACCTTATTACACATGAGAGAATCAACTTGGAAGAGACACACTACACATGCCACGAGTGCGGGGAAAGCTTCAGTCAGCGCTCACTCCTTATCACACATCAGAGAATCCACACAGGAGAGAAGCCCTACACATGCTCTGAATGCGGGAAAAGCTTCAGTCATCGCTCTGCCCTCATCAGACATCAGAGAATCCACACAGGAGAGACGCCCTACACATGCGCTGAGTGTGGGAAAAGCTTCAAGCAGCGCTCAAACCTTATCACACATCAGAGAATCCACACAGGGGAGACGCCCTACACGTGCTCTGAGTGCGGGAAAAGCTTCCGTCGGCGCTCAAACCTTATCACACATCAGAGAATCCACACAGGGGAGATGCCCTATACATGCGCTGAGTGCGGGAAAAGCTTCCGTCTGCGCTCAAGCCTTATCACACATCAGAGAATCCACACAGGGGAGACGCCCTACACGTGCGCTGAGTGTGGGAAAAGCTTCAATCGGCGCTCACACGTTATCACACATCAGAGAATCCACACTGGGGAGATGCCCTACACATGCGCTGAGTGCGGGAAAAGCTTCAGTCAGCGCTCTGCCCTTATCACACATCAGAGAATCCACACAGGAGAGACGCCCTACACATGCGCTGAGTGTGGGAAAAGCTTCAAGCAGCGCTCAAACCTTATCACACATCAGAGAATCCACACAGGGGAGACGCCGTACACGTGCTCTGAGTGCGGGAAAAGTTTCAGTCAGCACTCAAGCCTTATCACACATCAGAGAATCCACACAGGGGAGATGCCCTATACATGCGCTGAGTGCGGGAAAAGCTTCCGTCTGCGCTTAAGCCTTATCACACATCAGAGAATCCACACAGGGGAGACACCCTACACATGCGCTGAGTGCGGGAAAAGCTTCAGTCAGCGCTCAGTCCTTATCACACATCAGAGAATCCACACAGGGGAGATGCCCTACACGTGCTCTGAGTGTGGGAAAAGCTTCAGTCTGCGCTCAAACCTTATCACACATCAGAGAATCCACACAGGAGAGACGCCCTACACATGCGCTGAGTGCGGGAAAAGCTTCAGTCGGCGCTCAAACCTTATCACACATCAGAGAATCCACACAAGGGAGATGCCCTATATATGTGCTTAGTGCGGGAAAAGCTTCCGTCTGCGCTCAAGCCTTATCACACATCAGAGAATCCACACAGGGGAGACGCCCTACACATGCGCTGAGTGTGGGAAAAGCTTCAAGCAGCGCTCAAACCTTATCACACATCAGAGAATCCACACAGGGGAGATGCCCTACACGTGCTCTGAGTGCGGGAAAAGCTTCCGTCTGCGCTCAAGCCTTATCACACATCAGAGAATCCACACAGGGGAGACGCCCTACACATGCGCTGAATGGGGGAAAAGCTTCAGTCTGCGCTCAAAGCTTATTACACATCAGAGAATCCACACAGGAGAGAGGCCCTACACATGCTCTGAGTGCGGGAAAAGCTTCAGTCAGCGCTCACACCTTATCACACATCAGAGAATCCACACAGGGGAGACGCCGTACACGTGCTCTGAGTGCGGGAAAAGCTTCAGTCAGCGCTCAAGCCTTATCACACATCAGAGAATCCACACAGGGGAGACGCCCTACACGTGCGTTGAGTGCGGGAAACGTTTCATTGAGCACTCAGACTTTGTCAGACATCGTAGAATCCACAATGGAGAGAGACCCTACACATGCTCTGCATTTAGGAAAAGCTTCAATCAGATGTCATTTTCTCTTAGATATCAGAAAATCCAAATGGGAGAGAACTGTAAGAAATGCCTTTATTAGGGCTTCCCAAAGATTTGTTTTTAAAAAAATCACATTTGCTAATTCCAATATAGTGATCTTTGCACCATCTTCACTGTGGTGTCTCAGCTCTGCCGGATGAGTTGCCTGCTTCTGACTTTTGCAGTTCACCCTTCTTTGGGGTCAGTCCTGTGATCTTTTCTATCAGCTCCTTTCCTTTTGACTTGTAGGAGCGTGTGTCCCTCCAGCCAGGAATTTCATCAGTCCAGGTGGGGGAGAGAGGGTTGATGCCAACAAGCTACCCTGAGGCAAAAGTTACCTGTGCCTTACATCCACTAGGACTGTACATGGAATTGGCTGCTCAAGTTAGTGATTTTGGTGTAAAAAGACAATTATAGTTGTAGAGCAGAAGCAGCCCAGGGAGTGAACCTAACAGACAGTGATCAAGTGATCTCTCTCCTGCCATCCATCTCCATCCTCTGACAAACAGAGGCTAGGGTCACCATTCCTTACCCATCCTGGCTAATAGCCATTAATGGACTTAACCTCCATGAATTTATTCAGTTTTCTTTTAAACCCTGTTATAGTCCTAGCCTTCACAACCTCCTCAGGTAAGGAGTTCCACAGGTTAACGGTGCGCTGTGTGAAGAAGAACTTCCTTTTATTTGTTTTAAACCTGCTGCCTATTAATTTCATTTGGTGGCCCCTAGTTCCTGTATTATGGGACTAAATAAATAACTTTTCCTTATCTACTTTCTCCACATCACTCATGATTTTATATACCTCTATCATATTCCCTCTTAGTCTCCTCTTTTCCAAGCTGAAAAGCCCTAGCCTCTTTAATATGGGACCCGTTCCAAACCCCTAATCATTTTAATTGCCCTTCTCTGAACCTTTTCTAATGCCAGTATATCTTTTTTGAGATGAGACGACCACATCTGTACATAGTATTCAAGATGTGGGCATACCATGGAGTTATATAAGGGTAATAATATAGTCAGTCTTATTCTTTATCCCCTTTTTAATGATTCCTAACATCCTGTTTGCTTTTTTGACCGCCTCTGCACACTGCGTGGGCGTCTTCAGAGAACTATCCACGATGATTCCAAGATCTTTTGCCTGATTGGTTGTAACTAAATTAGTCCCGATCATATTTTATGTATAATTGGAGTTATTTTTTCCAATATGCATTACTTTACATTTATCCACATTAAATTTCATGTGCCATTTTGTTGCCCAATCACTTAGTTTTGTGAGCTCTTTTTGAAGTTCTTCACAGTCTGCTTTGGTCTTAACTATCTTGAGCAGTTTAGTATCATCTGCAAACTTTGCCACCTCACTTTTTACCCCTTTCTCCAGATCGTTTATGAATAAGGTGAATAGGATTGGTCCTAGGACTGACCCTTGGGGAACACCACTAGTTACCCCTCTCCATTCTGAGAATTTACCATTAATTCCTACCCTTTGTTCCCTGTCTTTTAACCAGTTCTCAATCCATGAAAGGACCTTCCCTTTTATCCCATGACAGCTTAATTTATGTAAGAGCCTTTGGTGAGGGACCTGGTCAAAGGCTTTCTGAAAATCTAAGTACACTATGTCCACCAGATCCCCCTTGTCCTCATGTTTGTTGACCCCCTCAAAGAACTCTAATAGATTAGTAAGACACGATTTCCCTTTACGGAAACCGTGTTGACTTTTGCCCAACAATTTATGTTCTTCTATGTGTCTGACAATTTTATTCTTTACTATTGTTTCAACTAATTGCCCTGTACCGATGTTAGACTTACTGGTCTGTAATTGCCGGGATCACCTCTAGAGCCCTTTTAAAATATTGGCGTTACATTAGCTAACTTCCAGTCATTGGGTACCGAAGCCAATTCAAAGGACAGGTTAAAAACCATTGTTAATAGTTCCGCAACTTCACATTTGAGTTCTTTCAGAACTCTTGGGTGAATGCCATCTGGTCCTGGTGACTTGTTAATGTTGAGTTTATCAATTAATTCCAAAACCTGCTCTAGTGACACTTCAGTCTGTGACAGTTCCTCAGATTTGTCACCTACAATTTGGCAATGTTTATGCTCCTTTCTAGGATTTGACTTCCACTTTTTAAAGGAAGTCTTTTTGTCTCTCACTGCTTCTTTTACATGGTTGTTAAGCTCCGGTGGCTCGTTTTTAGTTCTTTTACTGTGTTTCTTAAATTGGGGTATACATTTAAGTTGGGCCTCTATTATGGTGTCATAAAAGTGTCCATGCAACTTACAGGAATTTCACTTTAGTCACTGTACCTTTTAATTTCTGTTTAACTAACCCCCTCATTTTTGTATAGTTCCCCTTTTTGAAATTAAATGCCACAGCATTGGGCTGTTGAGCTGTTCTTCCCACCACAGGGATGTTAAATGTTATTATATTATGCCGTTTATTTCGAGCAACTGCAGTTATTCAGGAGAGTACAGACAGGCAGAGTTTCCCCTCCCGAGGTAGGTCTCGGTTAGATAAACAATTAAGGCAAGCATTTATACCTTTTGTGACATATAGTAAGGAGCAACAACTGCATTTTGTTTGTACATATTCCTTTCTGATAGCTTACTTCTCTCAGCAATTTCTGCTACAATCTGCATTCTATTCTTATCTAACACAAGGTTGAAAACCAGCATCTCTTACAGTTCTTTTCCGCTCGCCCACGCCCTGCTTGGAAGTCTCCCGTTATTAGCTGTTAGTTAGCCTGGTAAATATCAAGTCCCTGAGAAAACACAGTTATACGAAGCGAAACAAAATCACAAACAGAAATGTCATTGGAAATTCAAAAATTAAAAAGGAAAATGCAATTCCCATGACTTCATTGTATCTGGGCCATTCCTGTATCGAGAGTACCCGCTAAGGGCCCTGTGTGCTTATGGGAAACCTGGAGGAACTCATAGCACAGCCTGGACATGAAACTCAAATGCTCCCAGGTGCCACAGTAAAACCCTTTCCCTGCTGTGGTGATGATGATTTTATGAAAATATGCTAATGAGTGTGAATATAATGTAACTGGAACATGCTTCATGCAAAAGGTCTCTTGTGCAGTATCATTACAAAGCTTATTATCTACTGTGTATGTTCAGCCTATTTGTATGAACCGATCTTTCCTGTATCTGAAGCTAGAAATATGAACTATAACTCTGAGGTCCTGTTGTAATGATGCAAAGTGTGGGCCATTAATAGTGGTTTGGACTCTTGATGGCTCCCATTAACCAGGACAATTGACTGGAAATGGCTCTGTCCTGCACCATCTGTGAGTCAGGCCAGGAACAATGAAGGCTTGGGGTCTCACAGGGCATGTGACCATGTCACCTGGTACAGGAATCCATCTTAAACCTGGGGCTTTTCCCCAGGAGAGAGACAAAAGATTCCTGCCTTGTACCAAATCTGTTTAAGGGGGTGGAACAGAAGAAAGGTGGCTGCAGTCATGAGAAATCCCCTAGCTACCACCTGAGCTGGAACAAGGACTATACCAGGTGAAAAGATTGGGCCCAGACAAGAAATAAGTCTAGTCTGCAAAAGAAGCTTATTGGAAGATCTCTGAGGGTGAGATTTTATCTGTATTGAGTTTCATACTGTATTAGTCTTAGACTTGCATGTTTTTGTTTTATTTTGCTCTATGGAGTATACAAACTCCACAGAGAAGGAAAAGTTAATGCCTTAGAAAAATCTGTGTGTGTTAGAGTGTCTTGGAACCACTCTCCTATAGCTTCTTTTCTCTGATTTCCTTTAGAAAATCTGAAGCAGGGAGCAGAAAACCATTGTCTTTTCTGAGGTGTGAGCTCAGGACCTACTGAGTATGAGACTGACATGCTGCCAACTATGCTAAGAAGGCCCAGGAAAATGTTTAGGCTCAGTGCATATAGGACCCTCCTACAGCAGTGACTGGAGCAGGGAAGGAGCTGGAAGAAGCAGAGAGATCTGGTGCCCACAGACCTGTCCTGGCATCTTTCTCAGCAGCAAAGAAATCAATTTTCCCTTCCAGTGAACAATCTGCTGGAACTAATGGCAGCACAGGGGCGATGTTTCTAAAGTATGCACCCACCTCTACATTTTAGAACTTACTCTCCTTTTTCTAGTATAGCACTTTGTATATGAATTAGGCAAAACAAACTACACAGGTAAGAGAAACAAGGGCTTGAGAGAAAGCTTGAACTCATAACCCCAACAGATGGCCCCTCTGCACTAACCAGTTGCACCCCTGAAGATGTTTTTTAAACACATTTGGGAAGCAGGCAGTTATCAGTCTCTGTGGTTCACACCTTTGCCTGGTAATTGAAAGGCTGCTGGTTCAAACTTAACTCAAGATGCGGCTTTTCAGCTATGAGACTCCAGTACATTTTAACAGGAAGAAAATCTCCTCTATTCTGGCTTTGCCCCATTTGACTCCTTCTGCCCATCTTCTCCCCCTCCCCCAGTCTCTTTCCTTCCCCACTGGGGCCATGCAGAGAGGAGCCCCAGTCAGTCTCTGTCACAGAGAGTCTGTATCCCATAAAGGGAGGGAGGGAGGGTTTACTTTAAAACACTGATAATGGGGCGGGGAGTGGTGTGCGTGGTTAGGGGGGGAAAGGATGGAGAACTAACAGTGGGGCACAGAGAGATTCCCCCAGATTTGGGAGCTCCCCTGCTGCCCCCCATCAGCCAGCTGTGAGAAGAACAACTGTGGTGGTGGGGGGGTCTCCACATGCTGCCCCCGCCCCAACTGCCAACTATGGAAATGGGAGCTGCAGGGGTGGAGTCTGCGGGCAGCGGTGCACAGAGACGCCCGAGGCCCTCCCGCTTATGGGCTGCTGCCAGAGGTGGGTGCACGTTGCTTTTGGAAGATGCCAGAGGTAAATGCTGCACCCCTCACCCTCTCCTGCACCCAGAACCCCCTGCCCCAGCCCAGACCCCACACCTGTACCCAAACTCCCTCCAAGAGCCTGCCCCCCACACCCACTCCTGCACCCCAACCCTCTGACTGAGCCCAGACCCTGCACCCAAACTCTCCCAGAGCCCAACCCCTCTCCCTCCCACACCCAAACTCCTTCCCAGAGCCTTACACAGGTGTGTGTGGCAGGTGGGGCAGGACTTGGTCCCATTCTGGGCACCACCAAAAATTATACAAACCTCCTGCCCCTGTCCTGCCCAACCTTCTGCTGATGCACCTCAGCCCACACCCGTGCAGGGTTTGAAGCTTTTGTTGCTTAAATTCGAGGACACGGAGGAATTTCAGCTCCCCTTTGCCCAGAGGGAACCTTCACCCCACTCCTAACCAGGTTCTTGTCCATGGGATCACTGTAGGGGGGCTGGGTCCCTCGGTGTCTTTTCTCTCTCTAGGACAGGCCAGGGTGCAATAATTGGCGCATCTGAGCACCCAGGACCTTCTGTGGGGCTGCCATTCCCCTTCCCCTTCTGTGGTCCCATCTGCCATTGACTCCAGCCTTTTTTCTATCCATCGTCAGCACCATCCCAAGCCAGCAGCACTCGCCTCAAAAAGACAGAGTCCAGTGGCACCTTACAGACTAACAGACGTATTGGAGCATAAGCTTCCGTGGGTGAATCCCACTTCGTCAGATGAATGTAGTGGAAATTTGCAGGGGCAGGTATAAGTATGCAGGCAAGAAGCAGGCTCGAGATAAGGAGGTTAGTTCAATCAGGGAGGATGAGACCCTCTTCTAGCAGTTGAGGTGTGAACAACAAGGGAGGAGAAACCGCTTTTGTAGTTGGCTAGCCAGGCACAGAATTCCCACTCCATTCATCTGACGAAGTGGGGATTCACCCAGGAAAGCTCATGCACCAATACGTCTGTTAGTCTAGAAGGTGCCACAGGACTCTGTCGCCTTTTACAGATCCAGACTAACACGGCCAGCCCTCTGATACTCAAAAAGACAGTGTCCCCTGCTGGGAGTAAATCACTGACCTCTCTCCTCCCTGAGCACTGACTGCCCCTCTGTTTCCTTGCCTCTCAGGCTGTGCAGATGGGACCTTTCCCTCCAGTGCTGGAGGATTCGGCCTTCTCATCTACCATTGTCCCAAGCAGCACAGCGGGTGCGAATCTTAAATGTACCGAGGTGACTTAGGAGCAGAACCCCCCCAGACCTTCCATGCAATTGTCACTTGCCCCTCACTGAGCAGGACTGAAACTGGTGGGCCACATCCCCTCTGGGCATGAGCAAAGCAGCAGGGTGAAAAAATGATCATGAAGATGCTGAGGATTGAACCCAGGGCCTCATACATGCAAAGTATGTGCTTAACCACTGAGCTACATCCCCTAGCAGGTTGTGTTTACTATGGGTTACACTCAGAGCCCTCCTGTTTCCAGAGCATCCAGTGACCTATAAGCTTCACGAGAAGCCCGTTCCCCTCTCTGAGGACCAATCCTGCTCTCCTGGAGGTGACTTGTTCACAGGGGTCACTTTTCAGCAGGGCCAGATTCTATGTGTGGGGCAGAGAGAGTGGATGCCCTGGTCTCAGGGTGCAGAGATACACTCAGCCCTCTCCCCTGCATTGGGTTGGGGGTGCGGCAATCCCCTGCTGCAAGGTCATGGTGGGGGATGCTGTGAGCAGCTCAACACCTCACCCTGGTGGCAGAAGTGGTGTGCGGAGCTACAGGTGTTTCTAGGATCTGCTATTTCCACCTGCCTGTAAACTCCAGCTTTCCCCAGCACATTCACTGCAGTTCAACTGGGTCAGTTTCCATGGCTGAAGAGCAAAGAATGGCTCCCAGTTTCCCTTCTATTGGCAGCAGAATTAGCCTGTGTCAGTGATTAATGAGGTGGATCTAGTTGTAGATTGTTATTTGTTCCCCACTTTGACAATTCACACAGTCCCTTTCCCAGGCAGATTCCCAGCACCTCAGTGATCCTGGTAGCAGGGTTGGGTCCTGAGATTTTCAGGGTTCTTTTCCCCTCCACCTGGAGTGAACCAGCTTTTTCCTCATCCCAGACATTCCATGAAATAACAACAGGGGCATAAAGAAAGAGGGGAGGGAACATTTCACGGCCAGGGCTGGATGTGCCCAGAGCCCCCTGCTTGTCCATTGTTTCCATGGAATTTGGCCCCCTGCTTTGCACAAGGGACAGAGAAAGATCTTGCTGTTCCTGTGTCTGTGCAAAGAAAATTGTGCTTCTGTACGAAAGAGAGGCGGGAAATGGCCCCATGATGGGGCAATAGCCTCAGGGTTAAGAGCAAAGGACAATGATGGGAAGGTTCACAATTGACTCAGTAGTTGCATACAAAGGTGCAGGTTTGGCAGTTGCACTGGGAAATTCAGGCTCAGGTTGGCCACCCCGGTCTAGGTGTAGAAGTGACAACATTTAAACTTGAAAGAGGGGCCAATTTCCCCATCATTTCACACCTTTACACCCAAACACGATGACTTTCTGAATGAACCCTCCTCGTTCAGCCAGAAGATCTTGGGGTGGATGTAGGAGTCACTGGGTAAAATTCTCTGGACTCTGTTCTGAATCAGGTCAGAGCAGAGGTACCTAGTGATCTAGTCTGGCTGTAAAATCTATAGATCAACACCATTAATATGAAATTAATCCTCAGAAACGGCTGTTCCCCACCCAGACCCCAGGAAAGGGCTCTCCAGGGAAGGGGGCTGTTGAGGAAGGAAAGAAGAAAGACGTCCTTCTCCCCCTGGAGGAACCGGGCTCTGCGCTTTTGACAGAAAGGAGGGCAAGGAAATGGCCACACGATGGCATCAGAATCTAAGAAATGAAACACAATAGGCTTATGTCCACACTGCAATGTAACACCCAGGGCTGCCCCATACCAGCTCAGGCTCCCGGGGTTTGGGCTGTGGGTGGTAAATTTGCAGTGTAGATATCTCGGCTCAGGCTCAATACCGGGCTCTGAGACCCCATAAGGCAGGGAGGGAGTTAAAAAAAAAAGGCAGAACAGCAGTGGAGTATTACCCTGGTCTCAATGGCATTTCTCCATCGGTCTGTCTGCCTTGGGGCAGGGACAATAACACGTCCTGCTGCTTTTGTTATTTCAAAGGGCGGTTTAGGATTTCCATTCTCACACATGGTGCACGAAGCAGGACTCAACCCTCAGTGTAAACTAAATGAGCCGCCCATAGATTCTGGCAGCCACAATGAGGCATTTGGTGTGAGACTTGCATCTGAAGAAGTGGGTATTCACCCACGAAAGCTCATGCTGCAAAACGTCTGTTAGTCTATAAGGTGCCACAGGATTCTTTGCTGCTTTTACAGAACCAGACTAACACGGCTACCCCTCTGATAAAAGAGTCATAGTGGGCTAGACCATAGTCTGGACTTCGGGTCTGCAAAAGAGCTGGCACAATCCATAGACCAGGTTGTTATATAAAATGCACATGGATTTTAACCCTTCACATACAGTAATGGGAAAGTTCTTGGTTCAGGCTTGTAGCAGTGATGGAATAAACTGCAGGTTCAAATCAAGTCTCTGGAGTACATCCCCCACTGGGATGGGTAATTCAGTCCTTTGTCTAGAGCTTCAGTTTGTAGCAAAGTCCCTCCAGAGGTATGAAGCAGGACTGAAGACAAGATGGAGACGAGGCATCAGCCTTTTCTAGTTTCTTGCCATGTGGTCTTTGCTTTCTTTGTCCCAAGGACACTCTATCCAGCACGTGGCGTAGAAAAACCTTAGAGTTCGTCCATAGGCAGGTCCCTGCAGACCTTGCTGAGTCACAAGGCGTATCTGCCTTCTCTCAGTGGGTCGATTGTATAGCTGATGGTCCTTAGTGGGCCATCAAGCAGGCTAGGCAGAACTGACACCAACTTGTCTGGGGTGTTTCCCAGAAGCAGAGCACAAGTTTTAAATATGGACAGAATAGAGCCAATACTTATAACGTCAACTACAAAAATGATACACATCTAGAGATAGCATCACTATAATCAGCCAATCAGAACCTCTCCATAGACCCCTTACACGACAACCTTTCTACAATATTGTCTGCAAATATAGAACAGCGGTCGCAACGGTGATCTATACAGTTACAGATTATGTCAATAACGTCACAGGAGGTGACACGGCATCAGTGAGACTGATACTGGAATAGCCTCCAGTTTTGGTGTCCTCGTTTGAAAAAGATGTTGTGAAATTGAAGCTGGGGCAGCAAAGAGCCACCAAATGTCCTGAGGGCTCGAGAAAAATGCCTTCTAGTGAGCTATTGAAAGAGCTCAACCTGTTTAGCTGATCAAAAGAAGATTGAAAGGTGACGTCATTGAAGTGTTGAAGTGCCTTAATGGAGAGAAAATACTGGGTATTAAAGGGCTCTTGAATCGAGCAGAGAAAGGCATAACAAGACCCAATGTCTGGAAGGTGAAAAGAGACAAATTCATATTACAACTAAGGCACAAAGATTCAACAGCGAGGATGATTGACCACAGGAACAAGCTACCAAGGAAAGTGGTGGATTCTCCATCTCCTGATGTCATTTCATGAAGACTACATGCATTTCTGGAATGTGTTTGCCCCCAAAGTAGCTCTTGTGTCATACAGGAGGCCTGTGATATGCAGGGGGTCAGATTAGATGCTCTAATGGTCTCTTCTGGCCATAAAGTCGACTAATTTCTGAAAAACTGAGTGTAGCATTGAGAGCAGCATCTGATGTTTTCCTGTCTAGCCGGCTTGCTGCCTAGAACGAACGCTCCTTGAGTGGGGTGATCCACAGGGAGTAGCTCAAACCTGCAAAGTGCCTGGCCAGGGGCAGGACATTAGCCCAGCAAGGGAGGGGTGCGGCAGTGACATCACAAAGGCCTTTTGCAGGACCTCAGCCTATTGGTCAAAGGTGGTGGGGAGGTGGTGACCTCACAGAGAGATGCTGACATCAGCCAGGCAGGACCGGGGCGAGGGGCCAGGGAAACCTCAGAGACCCCTGTGGCTTTGCTTCAGCAAGTCTCCTTCTCCAGGTCTCTCTTTGAGGACTGAGAGAGTATTCGGGTTCACGGACGTGAGCACCAGGAGGAACCTCTTTCGAGTTTTCTCCTTCCCTTTTAGTGATTTTACTAGAAAACAGCCGTCCCTGTTTAGAAGGTTAGAGCCTCCTGGAGGTTTGAAGTCTGATCAATCTGGTGACAGTTGAATTCTAGGCATGGAAAACACGAGCTTAAGGAGGCAGAAGTTTATTGCGCACCTGGGATTTTGTCCCTCAGAATCACTGGGGACATTAGGGTTTGTCCTTTTTGTTTCCCCTTTTCCTCCATCCGTCTCTTCCTCCTTTCTCTTCGTTTCTTGCTTCTTTTGTCCTTTCTCCTGTTCCCCTCCCAACACCAGGAGGGAGGGGTGTGTGTGTGTGTGTGTGTGTGTGTGTGTGTCGGGGGAGTGCTCTGCAGCTCCCACTGTGGGAAGTCCACCCAAATATGTGGGGCTGAAATAGTGCTCGGGCAGTGATCCCCACCAGTGACCTGGGCCATCCTTTGGGCTCTCTGGTGAGAACCCTCAGCCTCCCGTCCTCAGTCTCTACCCTGATTGGCTGAGCAGGGGGTTATTGACAGGGAGGAGACTCAGGTCCTTGTTGTTCTCTTTTAAGACCAAGGAAATAAGTCAGAACCAGTTCTATGTTTGATGGATTTTGCTGCTTCTCTGCATTAATGGTCTCTGAGCAGTTCATGATTCTCTCTAACATTGCAGTTCTCCTCAAATACTTGCTGAATAATTACTGTCACTGTTGTTGGTCTGGAGCTCATCTGAGAGCACTTTATTCAGGTCATTCAATGTCTGAAATTCAAAATCCGATGGTTAATTTGAAAATCAGGGCTCTTGGGTCCTATTCCCAACTCTGCCACTGACTGGCTGTGTGACCTCAGACAAGTCAATTCTTCTTTCTTAGCCTCAGCTTCTCCCTCTTTCAAGTAGGGATAATAATGATCTGCTCCTACCTACCTCAACACACTCACTCTTCCCCAACACACACACTGTCTCTCCCCACATACAAACAGTCTCTACCCCACCAAGCACACTGCAGTTGAAAAGCAGCTGGTAATCTAGTAAGATGCCCGTGGAACGGTGGGATAGAGAAACCTGCATCATGTGATGCTGTACCAGCCCGTGAGGCATTGCAAACCCTTCCCAAAACACCCTGCAGCCAGTTGCACAGTGGGATAGTTGCCCACAGTGCACTGCTCTCTGTTGCCATCCACGAACTGCTAGCATGGATGTGCTCTGGGGACACAAGGGGCATAGGGAGGACATTCAATAGCTGTTTTAACTAAACACTTTAACTAAAGCAGCAATGCCGGGGGGTTGGTGGCTCCTTTCTTTCCTCAGCCTGGAGTAAACTCAGCTTTTTATTCCATTCTTGATGTTTCATGGAATAACAACAGACGACCGAAGAAAGACGTGGACAGGGTGGGTCTCAGGGGAGGGGCAGAGAGGTTCGAGCGGTGGGCAGAGCAGGTCTCGGAGGTGGGGGCAGTGGGCAGGGCAGGTCTCAAGGGAGAGGCACAGAGGTGTGGGTGGTGGGCAGGGTGGGTTCCAGGGACGGGTCAGGGAGGTGGCGGCTGGTGGGCAGACCTTGTGGTAGGGGGTGGAGAGGCACGAGCAGCAGGCAGGAAGGCCTTGGGGGAGGAGAGGAGCGAGCGAAAGGTGGCTCAGCCGTCCTCAGCCAAAGAGGAAGAGCGGGGGTGGGAAGTGGCCAAACAGGAGCAAGGGGGGAGCACAGGTGGGGCCTCAGAGAGAGGAGAAGGGTGTGGGGGGGCAGTGCCATGGTCGGCACCAATGGGCCTCCCACTTCTAGGGAGCTTCCAGCGCTCACACCCAGCCTCCCCAAATGCAAGAGCCATGGGCCACCTATTCTCTTCATCTTCACTAACCAAGCCCCTCCCCAAGCTATGTTGATGGGAGAAGCCCTCCTGTTGGCACAGCGCTATCTGCACCGGGGTTAGGTTGATATAACTGCATTGCTTAGGGAGGTAAATTTTTTACACCCCTGAGTAATGTAGTTACACCGATCTAATTTTGTAGTGTAGACCTGTCCAAAGAACCTTGGGAGTAAAACTTCACCTGCTCCTCCGCTTTACTGAATCCAAACACCAGGAAAGCTTGTCAGGCCCAGATGGAGGTTGGCAGAGAGTCAGGTGTGTGCAGACATGATCCCTCCAGCAACTGTAGGCACCATGGCTTAGCTGGCTAAAACCACTGTTTTGTATACAGGAGATCCTGGGTTCAAGTTCCAGTGGTACCTTACTGAGTTGCTTTTGGGGCACCTGGTATTGGCTACTGTCAGAAGACAAGATTCAGAGTTAGATGGACCTTCGGCCTAACCTAGTGTGGTTTTTCTTATGGTTTGAATTACACTCACAGGCACTGAGGATAGAGTTACTGAAAGTTTGGGAGTTAGGAGCTGATAGGTCAGTGGTCCAGTCCCCTCACAGACGACCCCGTCCCTCTGGGACAGGGGCAGGTCTGAGCTCTCACACCAAACGCTCATTGTGGCTGCCAGAATCTGTGGGCAGCTCGTTTAGTTTATGCCAAGGGTTGAGTCCTGCTTTGTGCACCGTGTCTGAGAATGAAAATCCTAACCTGCCCTTTGAAATAACAAAAGCAGCAGGACGTGTTTCTGTCCCTGCCCCAGAGCAGACAGACCGATGGAGAAATGCCATGAATCCAGGGTAATACTCCCCTGCGGTTTTACCATTTCCACTTGCTAAACTCCCTCCCAACCTTCTGGGCTCCTGGAGCAGGGGACTGAGCCTGAGCCGAGACACGGACACTGCAACGTTACAGCCCAAGCCGCATGACCCTGATTAATGTGACATGGGCCAGTCGTGGGTGTTTCATTGCACTGGAGACGTAGCCTAATGTTATGTCTACACTGCGATTAACACACCCAGGGCACCTGTCGCAAAGCCCGGGTCAGCTGACTCAGGGTTATGGGGCTTGGGCTGCAAGACTATAAAATTACAGGGCAGACAGATGGGCTTGAGCCCAGTCTCTGAGACCCCACGAGGGGTGAGGGTTTCCGAACCCAGGCTTCAGTGTGAACACAAATATCCGCCCCACAGTTTTTAGCCTCTCAGCTTTAGCTCCATGAGCCCACGTCAGATGGCCCAGGCCAGCCACGCTGCCATCTTTATCCCAGGAGAGATGGACTCTAAGGGTACGTCTCCATTGCAATGTCAGCCCAGGGGTGGCACGCTGTGCTCAAAGCAGCACCCTGGAAGCCCCATATTCACCACCATCATATACTGATGATACGGTTTGTATGAAGTCTGCCTGGTGAGGTATCATTTCAAAAGTCTTGGTCTGTTGAACATTAATATTGTGTTGGATTGTGTGTGTAGCATTGGCTGGGAAGTTTTGCTCTGTGTGTGTTACTGAGATGAGGTTGGGAAATGCCCACCACCAGCCTTTCAGGTGTGACAATGGAGGAGCCAGACTCGCTGCTGGCCCATTAAAGGGATCCACACTCCCAAGGACTATCCCAGGAACCGTGTACAATGCAGACTTCTCCGAGATAGTACAGCGACAATGGGCACTGCTTGACTCACATCCTAGCAAAGGTACTTCCTAGCAAGTTGGAAGAAACTATGAAACGGGGGGTAGAGACATTATGAATTGGCCTCTCTCCCCCACAACTCAACACCTGTAAACACATCTGGAGGACAAACACTGTTAGGTGTGAGAAGTATAAACTGTTTAATATGTTCAGTTAGTTGGTTAATAAGATGTTTATGAAGTAAATCCAGGGCCGTCCTTAGGCATAGGCAGAACAGGCAGCCGCCTAGGGCACCACTAGGTCTGGGGGCACCGCTCTGTCGGGAGCCGGGACAGACGGGAAGCAGTGGAGCATGTAAGAGCAGGCTGCTGGGTCCTAGAGAGAGCCGAATGCAGCACAGTCTGAGGGAGGGGATTGGCTGCTGGGGTCTCTGGGAAGGAAAGGGGGTGGGGGTTGAGGAAGGAGCTCACCTGTGAGTGTGACTCTTTCCCCCTGGCTGAGGTGAGGCGAGGCAGGCTCTGCGGCTCTGGAACCAGTATCCTTTGTTGTCCCCCATAACATCCATTCTTCTCCCCCCCTGCCCCATGGAGCACCCCCTCCTTTCTCCCTCCTCCCCAGGAGCATCCCTCTCTCTCTCCTCCCTCCCCTCCGCCAGGGCTGGGTTGGGTGAGGTGCTGGGGGGTAGGTGGGGGGAGGAGGCTGGCTGCCTGCTGAGGAATGAAAGTGAAAGTAACTCACTTCCTCGGCCAGGATTGGAATGTCACACGGGGCTGGGCTGGGGTTAGCCAGATGTGTGAAAAATCAGGACGGGGGTGGGGTAGGGTGAGCAGATATCCCTATTTTATAGGGCCAGGCCCAATTTTGGGGGCTTTTTCTTATATAGGCTCCTTCCCCCCCCCCCATCCTGATTTTTCACACTTGCTGTCTGGTCACTCTAGGTGGGGGTAATTGGTGCATATATAAGACAAAGCCCCAAATATCGGGACTGGCCCTATAAAATCAGGACATCTGGATCTGGGCACCCTAGCTGGGGAGCGCCTCTCCCCCGGGCTGGCAGCTGCCAGCGATCCATCTCATCCGGGGGGAGCTGCACTGGGCAGGATGAGCTGCTGTGGCTCCATGGGTGACCTGTCCCTGAGATCAGATGCTGTGCTAACTTCACCATGGTCCATAAGGCTGGTGGTGGTGCCCATTGGTGTGTGATTGGACCTGAGGGTTTGCTGCTGCTGTTGCCATTCTGCACCCCAAGAGGTGGATTTTGGGGTCTACTGCTGCTGTTGGACCAGCAGGCTGGGGGGTGAGCCAAGCATGAAAGCAGTACTGTGTTGCCATTTAGATTGTCATTTAACAACTTTGTTTGCCAAAAATTCTTGCTAACAATCCTGAATCCAATTTCAATATTTTTTTTTAAATTAATATCTTAGCCAAAAACAGAAAATTAAGTTGTTGACAATTATTAGTGCCAGGTTTGGTTTGAGGCAGGGAGTGGGCCAGTTTTCATCAGAGAAACAAAAAATGTTGACTAACTTTCCTATAGCCTGTTACTCCTGATAAGAGCCCTCCAACAACTGTAATGTGCTCATCTCCTTACTAGTGTATAAAGCAGGGGTCAGCAACCTATGGCACACGTGCCAAAGGTGGCAGGTGAGCTGATTTTTGATGGTACGCAGCGGCAGGCTGAGCGGCTCAGCCCATCACTGCTCTGGGGTTCCGGCTGCTGCCCTATTGCCAGCTGGGATACCGGCCACCGGCCCCACTCAGCACCTGCTGCTGGCCTGGGGACCCCCAAGGAACCCCAGGCTGGCAGCGGGCTGAGCAGGCCAGCTGAACCACTCAACCTGCTGTCAGCCTGGGGTTCCATTCATTCAGCCGGCAGTGGGCTGGGGGGTTGAGTGGCTCAGTCTGCTGCCAGTCTGGGGTGCCGGCAGCACTCAGCCTACTGCTACTCCGGGGTTCTGGCTGCCGGCCCCTTGCCAGTCAGGAGCCCAGCCGCCAGCCCCACTCTGCCTCCTGCCAGCCTGGGTGAGCAGAATCCCAGGCTGGTAGCGGGCTGAGGGTGGTTGGCAGCCGGGATCCTGGGTGGCAGGAGTTGGTGGTCAGAACCCCAGACCAGCAGCGGGCTGAGCAGGGCCTGGGATCCTTGTCTAGGGTTCCAGCCATCAGTCCCGTTCAGCCCGCTGCCGGTCTGGGGTTTCATTTACTCAGCTGGCAGCAGCCTGAGCAGGACCTCAGATAATAACAATAGTTTATTTATATAATATAGACATAGAGAGAGACCTTCTACAAACATTAAAATGTATTACTGGCACGAGAAACCTTAAATTACAGTGAACTTGGCACACCACTTCTGAAAGGTTGCCGACCCCTGGTATAGACTGACCATATGTTGTACTAAGATTCTCCTGCCTTTTTTTTTCTTCCTGTGAGTCAATATAGCTTTTGCCAGCCCAGAAGTTGGGCAGCCAATGTTTTACATTTTCAATGTTTTCTCCAACTTTCATAAAGTAAATACATAGTTATTATGAGTTAAAAAGGCCAGGGACACTTCCTTGTGAAGAATCTGTACAGCAGATCGTGCTAGAGCTGTGAAAATGTCAGTTTTTGATGGAAATTTAGAGGCAGTGATTTATCATGTATTTTATCATGTGAATGTGCTGCTATTGCCAATGTCTTTCCAAACAAAAATAAGGCACAATAGGACTTCTGTAACATTTCTGTGCTACCTTAATCTAGATGAGATGATTCTGTGCTGACTTCATTTTGGTCACTTTGTGCTTTACCTAGCAGTAAAACTAGGGTTATATTTTCCCACTGTTTGGAAACCCAGTTTATTAAATTGATTTTGCAGCCAAAAAAGCCAGAAAGATTGCTTTTAATTAAAAACAAATCTTTGTTTCAATACCTCTTCATATAAATTTCCAATAAAATTTTGACAAATGAAAAAAATTATATTATTTGCATCATTCTGTCAAATCAGAATTTTTTCTATAGGGCTACTTCTTTAGTGCTAGTGCATCACCATTACAGTGTGCTTAATTAAGTTAAATTGGTTTTAATAACGTGAATGTGGCAAGTTTTCCAATACTGTAAGCTTATATTTGTGTTGCTAAGAGCAGATCAGGCACAGGGGCACCAGTTTAATAATCTCGCCTAGGGCACCATAAATCCTAAGGACGGCCCTCTCCCTAGCCTCCGTTCGCAGGGCCGGCTCTAGACCCCAGCACGCCAAGCGCGCGCATGTGGGGCGGCATTTTGCCGGCAGGGTGGCAGGCAGCTCCAGCGGACCTTCCGCAGTCATGCCTGCGAGAGGTCCACCGGAGCCGCGGGACAGCGGACCTGCCGCAGGCATGACTGCGGAGGGTCCGTTGGTCCTGCGGCTCGGCTGGACCTGCAGCAGGCATGACTGCGGAAGCTCCACCGGAGCCGCGGGACCAACGGACCCTCCGCAGGCACGGCTGCAAGAGGACACCAGGAGCCGCGGGATCGGCGCCCCGTAGCGCGCCCCCTGCGGCGTGCTGCCCTGCTTGAGGCGGCCAAATTCTTAGAGCCGCCCCTGTCTGTTCATCAGAGGATGGAGATGGATGGCAGGAGAGAGATCACTTGATCATTGCCTGTTAGGTTCACTCCCTCTGGGGCACCTGGCATTGGCCACTGTCAGTAGACAGATACTGGGCTAGATGGACCTTTGGTCTGACCCGGTACGGCGGTTCTTATGTTAACATGGGCCTAGATTCTCAGAACAAACACTTGGGTGTTGGGGGAGAAAATTCCCTAATTTGTGAAACAGGAAACAGACAAAGCAACTCCCTGGGCGGGGCTGGGAAAACTGACCAGACTTCCAGTGCTGAATCCAGGGGCTGGTGTGACATGGAAAGGGGGCACCCAGCAGGGAGGTGTAGGGAAGATGTCCCGGCCCCTCACATCCAGCTGCTGGCAGTGGGGAGGGTGTTGGGTTCTCTACCATGGGGCTGTGCCTGGACCCTACTGGGGGCTCCATCTCTTGTATCAGCCTCTGGCTAGTAGGTCTGTGGTGGATCTGCTGGGAGAGACAAGGGGCTCTCACTTCGTCCCCTCACCCAGATGTCTCCTGGCTGCTCTCAGCAGTATGGGGATAGGACTCTGCTGACTCTCTGAGCTTCCATTTGATTGGCTCCTTTCCTCCGTGAATAGTGGGGCTGTGAGTGGGGCAGCAGGTACTGAGTGTTGGGCTCTTGCTCTTTCAGGGGCCGGTGACCTTCTAGGAGGTGGCTGTGTATTTCACCAGGGAAGAGTGGGCTCTGCTGGACCCCACTCAGAGAGCCCTCTGCAGAGCCGTCATGCAGGAGAACTGTGAGACTGTGACCTCGCTGGGTAAGGATTCCCGTCCCCTCGGTTTTTAGAAGGAGAAATGCAGAGTTAAGGTTCATGTCACTCCCCCAGTGCCACCTCTGCTCTGCCCTGTTTCAGCATCACCCCGACATGCCAGAAACACCCACACTAGCCCTCTCCCCTCCCCCATTACAGAGCGCTCTGGGAACACAGCAGTACAGCAGAATGTCTAACATGTTCTTCTCTTTGCTAAGATAATATTCGGGTTCAACGCCATCATAGCAAACAGAAGCTTCCTCCCCCTGGCCTGCTCTCCAGTACTGAACCTCCTGCACACAGGCCAGCTGAGACTTGCACAGTGTTACTACCCCATTGCCCTCAACCTGACTTTTCCTTTTGAGTCACTGCCTTCACTTACCCTCACCAAGCCCCACAGATCACTCGAACATACGCCACTAGGGTGCTGACAACCCCCATGGCAAGAACACGCCCTTGGGCACCTTTGCTGACCAAGCCTACAACACTCAGCACGGAAATGAGGCAGAATTGCCCTCCAAGTTTCACATGCACCTCTCTGCATAGCACAGGCACAGCTCTGCCCAGCTGCTCCAACCCATCCCTCCATCAGCCAGTCACAGCTACAGCTGGCCCAGTGCACACAGCTGGAGGCATGCGGATAGATGCTGGGATTCCCACCTGTGAGCACAGCACAGACAATGTCTTAGTCTCAGTCTTTCCTCGGGTCGATTATAGGTTCATAGATTTTAAGGCCAGATGTGACTATTAGGTCATCTACTCTGACGTCCTTCATACCACAGACCATAGAATTCATCCCGTTACTGCTGCATTGAGCTGAACACCTGAGTCCCTGTGGCAGTTGGTTAACCTTTGCACGGCCCACACAGAACCATTCTCACTGGTTCTGGCCAGCTGCAGGGTTAAGGGTTGGGGGAAAGTTTACATTAACGTTTCATTTCCTGGTCTGCAGAGGTTTAAGTTTACTCACCGTCCATATGGTGCAAGGCAGGAGACAGCACTGGGCAACCTTAACGCTGCATTAATGTAGCTTATGAGCATTTAGTTTCCTGTTTTAAAAAATGGATGCTTTTGCCGCTGTAGCTGTGTCTGTAATTGAGCTTTGGCCAGCAGAGCCATGTTGGATGGGGTGCGTGTGTGCGCATGCGTGTGGGCACTTTTTCACAGCCTTAAACAATAGAGCTGGACTGGCAAAGCTTTTAAGAGCTACCTAAGACCTACCTAACTAGTTCCTCGACAGACACCTGACACGCCCCCTTTGGGTGAACGAATATGCGTGTACCTGGTCTGTGGGATCCCAGTAAAACATTAGGCACCCTGTGCCCTCTGCCAGGTGGCATCAAGAGGTCCATGATGAGTCACCTCCTTCTCCTCCTCCAGTCACTGCATTAGAGTGTCTTTAGAATGAGCCGGCTGAGCCCCGTTCCAGCCTTCTGTTTGGGTTCCACGGGGCTCTGTCCTTGGGCCTCTTCTTTTCTTCCTCTGCACCTTATTTCTGGGGAATCTCATCCGCGCACACACATTCAGCTACCATCTCTGTGCTCCTAACTCCCAGTTCTGCCTCTCTGCTCCTGGCCTGCCTCCTTCTGTCGCAACTGAAATCTCAGCCCCTCTCTCTCTCTGTCATCTCCTCACTGATGTCCAGCCATCAGCTAAAGATCAACAGCTGAACCAGAGCTCTTAATATTTCCCCCAAGCCCTCCCCCCACCTTCTTTCTCTACCGCCGCAGACAGCACCATTGTGCTGCCTGTCACTCAGGCCCATAACTGTGCACACGGAGCTCCCTCTGGGGCCTCCTATCCAGGCTGTGCCTACACCTGGCATTTTCTTTTTGCGTAACATCCTTAACAATTGGCCTTTCCTATCCATCCGCGCAGCTCGAGCTCTTAGTCATCCTCTCCTGTCTCAGTTACTCCACCATCCTTTTCTCTGACCTCACCTTGCGCATCTCCATTCAGAAGGGAAAAGCGCCCTCCTGGTCCTCGAACATGACTTAGGAGGGAAGGTTGAAAGAACTGGGCATGTTTAATTTTGAGAAAAGAGTGAGTGGGGAACTGAGAACAGTCTTCAAATATGTCAAGGGTTGTTATAAGAGAGCAGTGATTAACTGTTCGTCATGTCCACTGAAGGTAGGAGGAGAAGTAATTGGCTTGATCTGCTGCAAGGGAGGTTGAGGGTGGGTAATTCAAAAACCTTTCCAGCGATAAGGATAGGGAAGTGCTGGAATGGATTACAAAGAGAGGTTGTGAAATTCTTGTCCCAGGAGGGTTTTAAAAACAGGTCAAACAAATTTCTGGCATATTTACACCTGCTCCTGCCACAGGGCGATGGGAATGGAGTAGATGACTTCTTGAGGTCCCTTCCAGCCTATATTAGAATATTTTAGGATTCATTGCCTTAGCCCTTTGCTTTGATCATGTCTCCTGGTGGAGAATTCGGACCTCCTTTGTGGATCGGCTGCAGGTCCAAATTTTGTGCCTAGAGCCCTGAAAATCTGCAGAGATCCATGGACCATTTTTGCGGATCGCAGATCGGATGCGGATATAAATTTTGTATCCATGCAGGGCTCTACCTGTCTTACTTCTGTCTATACCTACAACTTAAATCTATTTCGTACACAGTGACTACATCTGAAATAACATATGAGATCACCATAACCATGATCAATGAATGATAAAACGAACTAATTGGCTCCATGAACCACGGAGACTCTTCCTTTTCCATCCCCACCTGCAAGAGCCGCCGTCTCTCTTCTCTGCATGTTCTTTGGATCTTCCAATTTGTCCCTCCTGAAGTCACATGGCCTGATTCTTATTTTTCACATTCTCCTTTGGCAGAAGAATTGGTCTGTGGCTCTTGAACTACACCATCTAATTTGCCAGCTTCCTCCACACACAGTGTTTTTTATGCTCCCTCCCTTTATACCTGACTCGCTAGGTTCCCTAATGCCACAGGATGTGCTTTCCTGACATCTAATGCTGCTGAGATCCTTCCTTCAGTGATATCCCTGCCCTTCCTGGTCCTTACTCCACTGAACCCCCCAGCCCATGCTTCCTGTTCCCAGCTTCCCCTGGACTCTCTCTTTGGCTCTGGACCTGTCTGTCAGCAAGAAGCAGTGCCAGGGACACTTACCCTCTGTCTGGAGTCTTCACTTTCTGGGAAATGCAGTTCCAGTCTCTGTTTTTTAGGAGCCTCTTTGATAATGAGTGTCTGGCTCTGTGTGTTCCCAGCAAAGATGGGGATAGTTAAATCCCTCCTAAGCAGAGTGTTCTGCACCTTTGAGCACCTGGGGAGGTGGCCCTGCGATTTATTGTTTAAAATGGACTGGGGTTAAACTAATAGAATGTTTTTTATGATGATAAATGGCCTATGAATTCCCCTGATCTCCTTTGTTTTCTTTCCCTTGAGCAGGGTTTCCAGTTTCCCAACCCTCTGTGATCTCCCAGCTGGAACGAGGGGAAGAGCCGTGGGTCCTGGATCTCCCTGGTTCAGTGGAAAGCGAGATCCTGGGAAGTCCCTGCACAGGTGAGGAAACATTAAACCAACCCAGAAACTGTAAGTGCCTGAGAGAACCCGCTGGGATTTCCCACACAGACTCTGTGAGCTCAGGACAGTCCCCAGCAGATCTCACTCCTGGCTTCCTACAGATGATGATTGACACCTTGGCTGGAGCTCCCTCCCTTCCTACTGAGTGTTTGGATGGGATGTGGGCAGGGCCGGCCTTGGGGAAATAGCACCCTGGGCAAACTTGCATTTTGGTGCCCCTGGCTCTCATGGGCTCCCTAGGCAACCCACGTTCCCCTCCCCCCAACCTCTGCACTGTGTCCCTTTGCCCCAAATGCCTGCTCCCCCTCCTGCACCCCTAATCCCTACACCCCTTCATTCCTAACCTCTGCCCCCCTCGTGCACCCCAACACCTGCCCCCTCCTGAGCCCCTAACCCCTGCACTGTGCCCCCTTCACCCCAGCCCTTGCACTCCACTCCTGTGCCGCAATCATTAATGATCTGGAGGATGGCGTGGACTGCACTCTCAGCAAGTTTGCAGATGACACTAAACTGGGAAGAGTGGTAGATACGCTGGAGGGTAGGGATAGGATACAGAGGGACCTAGACAAATTAGAGGATTGAGCCAAAAGAAACCTGATGAGGTTCAACAAGGACAAGTGCAGAGTCCAGCACTTAGGGCAGAAGAA
Source organism: Mauremys mutica (assembly GCF_020497125.1). Taxonomy (NCBI): domain Eukaryota; kingdom Metazoa; phylum Chordata; order Testudines; family Geoemydidae; genus Mauremys; species Mauremys mutica. The sequence continues at coordinate 11,678,586 of NC_059097.1, read as the reverse complement.
TCCCATTCACTGTTACAGACTAGGGACCGAATGGCTAGGAAGCAGTTCTGCAGAAAAGGACCTAGGGGTTACAGTGGATGAGAAGCTGGCTATGAGTCAACAGTGTGCCCTTGTTGCCAAGAAGGCTAACGGCATTTTGGGCTGTATAAATAGAGGCATTGCCAGCAGATCGAGAGACGTGATCATTCCCCTCTGTTCGACATTGGTGAGGCCTCATCTGGAGTACTGTGTCCAGTTTTGGGCCCCACACTACAAGAAGGATGTAGAAAAATTGGAAAGAGTCCAGCAGAAGGCAACAAAAAATGATTAGTGGGCTGGAGCACATGACTTATGAGGAGAGGCTGAGGGAACTGGGATTGTTTAGTCTGCAGAAGAGAAGACTGAGGGGGGATTTGATCGCTGCTTTCAAGTGCCTGAAGGAGGGTTCCAAAGAGGATGGATCTAGACTGTTCTCAGTGGTAGCAGATGACAGAACAAGGAGTAACCTCAAGTTGCAGTGGGGGAGGACTAGGTTGGATACTAGGAAAAACTATTTCACTAGGAGGGTGGTGAAGCACTGGAATGGGTTCCCTAGGGAGGTGGAGTCTCCTTCCTTAGAGGTTTTTAAGGCCCGGCTTGACAAAGCCCTGGCCGGGATGATTTAGTTGGGAATTGGTCCTACTTTGAGCAGGAGGGTGGACTAGATACATCCTGAGGTCCCTTCCAACCCTGATATTTTATGGTTCTATGCAGCCCTTCACTGCTACCCCCTGCACCACTCTCCTGTGCCCTCAACCCCTGCACTGTGCCCCCTTTGCCTCTAACCCCGGCATCCCCCTCCTGCACCCAAGTGGGGAACCTGACCTGGATGCACAAAGCAGCTGGCATTGCTGCTCGCTCCCCCACTGGACTGCTGCTCCCCCGCCCCACACAGCCCTGGGGGGCTGGGAGAGGGGAGCAAGGAGCGACGTCAGGGCTTCCTGCACCCAGGTCACTTTCCCTGCAGGCTGTGTAAGGGGAGGGCAGGAGAGCAGCTGCTCCTGATGTCTCAGCACCGCCCAGGTGGGGAAGTGACCTGGATGCAGGGAGCCCTGGTGTGTGTGTGTGTGTGAAGGGAGTATGTGCCTGAGTGAGTGAGCGCGCTGTCTCTTTAAGCAAGTTCTCAGGGTCAGGAGCCTGAACTAGGCTTGTTCAGACAGAAGCAGCTGCCGGCAGCTCTGGCCCCAGAGAGGCAGCAGCACACGCAGATTCCCCCCGTCCTGTCACCCCAGCTCAGTGGAAATCGGGTACCCGGGTGTGGGGGAGGGGATCACCCCGCCATCAATCATCACCTCCCCCCTGCAGAGCAGTCAGGTCGATGCTCCCAGTCGGGGGTGGACGGGGTGACTCCGGGGGTGAACGGGGGGTGGGGGGACAGGAACAGCAGCAGCTGCACACGTGGAGCAGGGCGGAAGAGGGGCCCCTCTGCTCCGGAGCAGTCACCTGACTCTGACGGCTGGTCGTCCAATTTCCCCCTGCAGCTCAGGTCTCTCCCACTCCCCCACACAGCTGCTTATCTGCCTCCCTGTGCCGCTTTCATCAGCCCAGCGAGCCTCTTGGCAGCAGGTCAGGTGGGAATCCAAACCCTGCACCCGGCACCCCCTTGGGTGGGGCACCCGTACGGCCCCCCCTAAAGGCCGGTCCTGGGTGGGGAGCAGAATTGATCCCCTCCACTGTCCCCTGTGGGGAAGAGTTAGGGGGAGTTCAGTCCCCGATTTTTATTTTCTGTCTCTCCAGCACTTACTTGGGTTTGTTCTCTGCCTTTCCATCCCCAATTCTGAGATTTCTCCTCTCTTCTAGCAGGTGATGGGGTGGTGAGGGAGAGCGAGGAGCAGAATCCTCACCAGGAAGATGCTGAGCTCGCCGAAGTGCATGGGGAATTACTGCGAAGAGCCAAAGGGAGTGTGTCCAGCCCCCGTGAGCAGGGAGAAGCTGGTGAAAATTACCACAGACCAGAGAGAGAGCAGGGAAACCACTCAGAGGAGAGAGTGGATGAACCCATTAATTGTCAGGGAACTCACAGGGACCTCAAGGAAACTACGTCCCAGGAGAAAATCCTCACGGAAAAGCGAGAGACTACGTGTAGTGAGTGTGGGAAAAACTTCCATTACCGCTCAGCCCTTATTCGACATGAGATAATCCACACGAAAGAGAGACCCTACGAATGCTGTGAGTGTGGGAAAAGCTTCAATCGTACCTCAGCCCTTAGTAGGCATCAGCAAATACACAGAGGAGAAAGACCCTATGAATGCTGTGAGTGCGGGAAAAGCTTCACTCAGAGATATACCCTTAACTCTCATCAGAGAATCCACACAGAAGAGCGACCCTACGAATGCTGCAAGTGCAGGAAAAGCTTCACTCAGAGATCAGCCCTTATCTCTCATCAGACAACGCACACGGGAGAGAAACCCTATGAATGTTGCGAGTACGGGAAAAGCTTCTCTCGGAGCTCAACCCTTGTTACACATTACAGAGTCCACACCAGAGAGAGACCATATGAATGCTGCGAGTGTGGGAAAAGCTTTACTCATAGTTCAGGCCTTTCTAAACATCAGAGAATCTGTAAAGGAGATAAACTTCATAAAAACCTTCTCTAGAGCTGTCAGGAGATTTTTTCTTTAATTCTTTTGACAGTTCCCAGGTAGTGAGTGTTAAGGCTGTTTGCATCTTTTGCACACTGTAGTTCCTCAGCTCCCACACATGAGCTTTTGAAGCTCGCCTGTCTTTGGGGTGGATCCTGTGGTCCTTTGTATCAACTCCATTGTCCTGCGAGTCATTGGAGCGTGTGTCCTTTCTACCAGGAATGTCATCACCCCAGGTGGGGGAGATGGGGGATGTCTTCAACCAGCTACGTTGAGATAAAATCTACCTGGGTCTCATCACTGTGGTTGTCATGGAGTTAGCTAGCTTGAGTTCACTTTCCTGATGTAAAAAGAGAACTATTCTTGCACTAAAGACATGGGCCATGGATAGTCGGTGGAGTTATCTTGCACATTTCCTCCTGTCTGAGCTAACCATCATCACATTTCCTTTTCTAAACAAACCTGGAGATTCACATTTATACTCCTCCTCCCAGTGCAAAGTTAGTGTTAGAGACGTCAAGTTCCTCTTTGAGGAGACATTGTCTCATTCCCAATTGTTCTCACATTACCCTGGATTGTGCAGAACAGCAGTTATTTTATTGACTTATTTTCTCATTTAAAATATATTTAAATATGAAGAAGAGCTGGAGCAGTGTCAGGGAAATAAGGGTCATTTTAGGCTCTGACACTGGAAGGAGATGGGGCGACTCAGACATTCCATCCTTCCCCATCACCCCAGAACTGTTACCTTGTGCCTGAGCCATGCACAGTTCACCCCTTCGTATTCTTTCGCTTCCCAACGTGTCTGGTAGGGTCATGTTCTTGGCTGTCCATGCTTGGGAATGGTGCTTGTACACGTCTTTGATCCTAAATCAGAATCAGTCTGGCAGGAGATGAAAGTGTCAGACTTGGAAGGGGATTTCAAATGGATCCCAAGCACCGTTCAAATCCCCTTTTCCCTCAATGGCAAAGCCGCTTCTGGGAAGGTCGGCTGACTTTTCTCCCGTTATGAAGGTGCTAAAACTCCTGTAAATAACACTAATGAGAAAGGTATCAGAGGGGTAGCCGTGTTAGTCTGGATCTGTAAAAGCAGCAAAGAATCCTGTGGCACCTTGTAGACTATCAGACTTTTGGAGCATGAGCTTTCATGGGTGAATACCCACTTCGTCGGATGCATGAGAAAGCGCTGGGTGAAGCAGGTTTCAGTGGATCATGGGAGAATCTCTCATCCTGATTCTGAGACATCAGATGTAACCTAGTCTGGAATTTCACTTTAAATTAAAATGAAAGTGTCTTCTACCTCTCTGTGATATGGGTTTTCTATCTTTCATGAAGGCTCCTTGGTCATATAACTACATGTTAGTTTTGTTTGACAGAATGTAGCTCAGATTTTTTGGGAAATTTCAGACAAATTACCATTTTTTTACTTCAGGTTTGTTTTTCCCCCTATCCCTGCATGACGACATGGAGAAAATTCAAATACAGTTCAGTCAACAGGAGAGAATACTCCAAGCTGTTGGACATATTATCAGAGAAACAGTCGTATGTTTAAATTTTCTCTCTGAAAAGGTGAACGGCAGCAGACCCCAAATAGGTGCAACTGACCGAAGTAAGTGCACATGGTCATAGGGTAGTTCAGTTGTTTAAGTCAATATTGTCTCAGGGCATGGCTACACTTGCAAATTTGCAACGCTGCAGCAGGGTGTGAAAACACACCCTCTCCAGCGCTGCAAATTGCGGCGCTGCAAAGCGCCAGTGTAGTCAAAGCTCCAGCACTGGGAGCGCAGCTCCCAGCGCTGTACGTTATTCCCCACAGGGAGGTGGAGTACGGACAGCGCTGCAAGAGAGCTCTCCCAGCGCTGGCGCTTTGACTACACTTAGTGCTTCAAAGCGCTGCCGCAGCAGCGCTTTGAAGTGCAAGTATAGCCGTAGCCATAGATGATCCAGGGATAGAATTCCACAGCAAGTCATTCGGAACTAGGAAAACGCCCACGTATTTGGTTCCCAAGGTATTTGTGACCCAGTCCCTACAGAGGTTACTCCTGAAGAGATCTCCTAGCTAATCCCAACATTTGGGAAATGCTGTCCGTGATGAGGTGCATCCACCCTGCAGTGGCACTGCTAGGGTTAATTGTGCCATGTGGGCTGAAGAGGCCACACCCCCTCACCCTCTCTGGGCATGCTCCGACTGGAGATGGAGTAAATCCCCACGGCGGCGGCTGGGACTTAAAGGGCTCAGGGCTCCCCGTGGCTGCCAGTAGCCCAGAGCCCCTTGAATCCCAGCCCCTGGCCACTGATTGCCCCCTCCCCAGACCCCTGTCCCAACTGCCCCCCAGGACCCCCACCCCCTATCTAAGCACCACTGGTCCTTGTCCCCTGATTACCCCCTCATGAGACCCCTGCCCCTTGGGTCCCCAGCCGCTATCTAAGCCTCCCTTCTCCTTGTCCCCAACTGCCCCCTCCTGAGACCCCACCCAACTTCCCCCCAGGACCCCACCCCCTACCTGTCCTCTGATAAACCTCCTGGACTCCCATGCCTATCCAATTGCTGCCTATCCCCTGACTGCCCCTCCGAACCTCTGCCCCATCCAACCCCCCCTGCTCCTTGTCCCTTGACTGCCCCCCGGAACCTCCTACCCCTTCTCCAACCCCCAAACTGCTTACTGTGCCACTCAGACCAGCGTGTCTGGCTCCGTGCAGCTCCAGATAATTGCTGCCATGCTCCCCCATGGAGCCCACAGCCCTCTCCCACCCCCAGCACCTGCCTTCCAGATTTGAACACCTCAAAATTGAGGAGTGCTCAAGCTCGGTTTGGGCAGCTTTTACTTCATTTCTCCCAAATCAGTTTCCCCTGGAAGGTGCCAATTGAAGGTGTTGGAGACCAGAGAGATCGGGTGGCCTCCTAATGCCTGGAAAAGAGACAAAGGCCAGAGGAGGGAGTGTCAGTGCCTGTGCGGACTTCTGGGAAGTGCATGGTGTGGAAGGGGATGCTGTGATGCTTTGGAACAACTCCATACAAAGCCAGTCAGGACTCTGGGGGAGCCTCCTCTCTCTGAGCAGACTGTCTCCAGGGCAAGAAGCTTACACCTTCCTGGGTCTGACCTCGGAGCATTCAGCATGCCCTTCCACACTGTGCACTTTCCGCAGCGAGTCTGCCCAGGCAGGTCCTGGGGCAACCAGAGGTCCCTGCACCCCAACTCCGCAGTCAGATGTGACTCTCAGCCAGACAGTAAAACAGAAGGTTTATTAGATGATGGGAACACAGTTTAAACAGAGCTTGTTGGTACAGAAAACAGAACCCCTCTGTCAGGTCCATCTTTGGGGGTGGGGAGCCCAGAACCAAGTTCTGGGTCTCTCCCCATTTCCCCAGCCAGCTCCAAACTGACACTCCCTCCTCTGGCCTCTTTGTCTCTTCCGGACAAGGAGGCCACCTGATCTTTGTCCCCAACACCTTCAGTTGGCATCTTGCAGGGGAAACTGAGGCACCCACACAGTATTCAGAGAAAATATTAAGAACATTCCCACTTCATCACAACAGGTGCAACAAAATATAATATTGTATATTGAAGTAGGCAAGTGCTGCTTCTGACTTTCCACTTTTAATTGACCCTTGTAATCTTGTGGCACTGACGCGTTGTAGCTTCATTTTATATCGGCTTATAGGGCGGGAGCGGGGGGGGCACCACCATTTTGGGCACCACCAAAAATTATACAAACCTGCCGCCTATGACCACATGGATCAGACTGAACAGGTTTCAGACCTCGAGGAGGCTTTTACCTTCTAAACAGGGACGGCTGTTTTCTAGTAAAATCACTAAAAGGGAAGGAGAAAACGCGAAAGAGGTTCCTCCTGGCACTCACGTCCGTGAACCCGAATACTCCCTCAGTCCTCAGAGAGAGACCTGGAGAAGGAGACTTGCTGAAGCAAAGCCACAGGGGTCTCTGAGGTTTCCCTGGCCCCTTGCCCCGGTCCTGCCTGGCTGATGTCAGCATCTCTCTGTGAGGTCACCACCTCCCCACCACCTTGGACCAATAGTCTGAGGTCCTGCAAAAGGCCGTTGTGATGTCACTGCCACACCCCTCCCTTGCAGTGCCAATGTCCTGCCTCTGGCCACTACTCCCTGTGGATCACCCCACTCAAGAAGCGTTCGTTCTAGGCAGCAAGCTGGCTAGACAGGAAAACATCAGATGCTGCTCCTACTTCTCCAGGTCTCTCTTTGAGGACTGAGAGACTATTCGGGTTCATGGACGTGAACGCCAGGAGGAACCTCTTTCAAGTTTTCTCCTTCCCTTGTAGTGATTTTACTAGAAAACAGCCGTCCCTGTTTAGAAGGTAAGAGCCTCCTCGAGGTTTGAAACCTGTTCAGTCTGATCCATCTGGTGACAGTTGAATTCTGGGCATGGAAAACACGAGCTTAAAGAGGCAGAATTTTATTGCGCACCTGGGATTCTGTCCCTTAGAATCACTGGGGACATTGGGGTTTGTCCTTTTTGTTTCATCTTTTCCTCCATCCCTCCCTCTCTCCTTTCTCTTTGTCTTTTGCTTATTTTGTCCTTTCTCCTGTTCCCCTCCAAACAGCAGGAGAGGGGTGTGGGGGTGTGTGTGTGTGTCGCGGGGGAGTGCTCTGCAGCTCCCACTGTGGGAGGTCCACCCAAAAATGTGGGGCTGAAATAGAGCTCAGGCAGTGATCCCCACCAATGACCTGGGCCATCCTTTGGGCTCTCTGGTGAGAACCCTCAGCCTCCCGTCCTCAGTCTCTACCCTGATTGGCTCAGCAGGGGGTTATTGACAGGGAGGAGACTCAGGTCCTTGTTCTCTTTTAAGACCAAGGAAATAAGTCAGAACCAGTTCTATGTTTGATGAATTTTGCTGCTTCTCTGCATTAATTGTCTCTGAGCAGTTCATGATTCTCTCTAACGTTGCAGTTCTCCTCAAATACTTGCTGAATAATTATTGTCACTGTTGTTGGTCTGGAGCTCATCTGAGAGCACTTTATTCAGGTCATTCAGTGTCTGAAATTCAAGATCCGATGGTTAGTTTGAAAATCAGGGCTCTTGGGTCCTATTCCCAACTCTGCCACTGACTGGCTGTGTGACCTAAGACAAGTCAATTCTCCTTTCTCAGCCTCAGCTTCTCCCTCTTTCAAGTAGGGATAATAATGATCCACTCCTACCTACTTCACAGTGCGTGGTGGCAGGGTTGCCTCTAGGTTTTTTGCTGCCCTAAGCAAAAAAAATTTTGGCTGCCCCCATCCCAGCTCTGGGCTTCCCCTCACACCCTCCTGCTGCCCGAGCCCTGGGCTCCCCCCAACCTGCACCCGCTGCCGCCGCAGCTCTGGGCCTCCCCACACCTGCATCCCCCTGCCACCCCACACCTGGGCTCTCCCCCCCCCAAACCCACACCCCCTGCCATTCCAGGCCTGGGCTCCCCCCCACATCCTGTGCTGCCCCAGATCTGGGCTCTCCCCTTCCTCCCCACCAATGCTCCCCAACCCACACACCCCCTGCCGCTCCAGGCCTGGGTGCTCCCCCACACCTGTACCCTCCTTCCACCCCAGCCCTGGGTCACTGGTAACTCGCTCTCAGGATGGGTCATTCAGCAGGAATTTTGGATGTGCACAGAACACAGACAGGATTGGTTCCCATATGGTTACAGAACTGCAGTAAAATGGAACAATTTTCAACTTGTGTGATTGGAGGATACCTGGATGCATATTATAAGACTGTCCTCCATAAATGAGGAAAAGTTGAGGTGCCTTTATTATTCTTTCTTTCTCTGGGGAATTTGCCAATGCAATATCACTGTCTTCCTTTCAAACAAACAAAACTAGAAAAAAAAATGGCAATCACTGTTGAAAATAGCAATTCCAGTTCTAATAACCCCTGGGAAGCATTTCTTGCTCAATTTTATCCTACTTTTTGTACAGCAAATGACAGTGGATCAGTATATTTGATTTGGGAGAAATGAAGTAACAGCTGCCCAAATTGAGCTTGAGCACTCCTGAATGTTGAGGTGTTCAGATCTGGAAGGCAAGTGTTAGAGTCTCTTTCTGAACATTAGCTAAATCTTGAAAGGAAAAGTCAATTTCTGCTTCCATGACTCAGAAGGGGAAATCCTCCTACGTGCCTGGTACTGTATCTAGATGTAAGTGGGGGAATGGTCCTGCTATTGTGGGGAACTTTCCTGGCTTCTGCACTACCCCGGTGAAGTGGGCTGGCAAAAGGATCTGAGTCCTCGCTCCCACTTCCTTTACCCAGAGGCCTCCCTGCCCTTGAGGACTCCCCTGCCACTCTCCTGTCTGGCAGAGTCCTCGTAACCCCAACAAGGCTGGGCCCAGGATTCCTGGGGGGCTCAACTCCCAACCCTGCTGTGGTCACCCAGGACAGGGGCTAGGGTGTCCCTCTCTTTGCACTGCGCACCTCCCTGACCCACTGATCACATCATACAATTTAAAGCAAATACAAGTTATTTAATTAACAATAAAAATTAAAAAATAAGAAAAAAATGGGAAAGGTTAAAGGAAAACACGTCACCCCGCTCTGTGGCAGGGACCATCACAAAAAGTGTCTCTAGACATCAGGGCACTTCACAGTCTGTCCTTGTAGGTCCCAGGCCGCCTCCTCAGGCCCTGGCTGTGTGCAGGGACGCTGCAGGTTGGACACTTGCTCTGGCGGTGGCCACACGCTCTGGGTGGCAGGACCCTTCTCCCCAGCATCACCCCCGCCCTGTCAGGGTTACGATCCCCCTCCAAGTCTGGCCTGCAGGGCCTCTTGGCTGAGGCGTCTCCCTGTGCTGGGCCCACTGCCCAGGGTCCCCCTCGCTCTCCCCAGCTGCTCACCGCACCCAGCTCCGGACTGCTCCAGCTCCGCTCTGCCTCAGCACGGCTGCTGCTGCTGCTCTGCCTTCAGCTCCCTGGGCTGCTTGTCTGGCCTCTCTGGCTCCAGTTGTTACAGCTCTGCTCCCAGGGCAGGGCTGCTCTCTCTGGGCTGTGCTCTGGCTTTGGGGCTGCAGCTCTGCTACCATCAGCTCAGCTTGGGCCCCCTGCTCTCTCCTTAGCTCGGCCCCACTCCATGTGACTCAGACAATTCCAGCTCACAGGGAGGACGGGACCCCCCTGGCCTCCTGACTCCTTGAATAGCCTGCCCGCCCTGTCAATCAGGCTGACCTGGAGCACTGGTCTCTGCACATTGTTCCTGGGGACTGTCAGTCTCAGGTTCCTGATTTCCCATCGACCCCTCCCTTTTTAGTGCTGGGAGCTAGCAACCAAACACCCCCACTGAATGTTAATAAGGGGGCAACAGTCCCCTTACATAAAGCATCTAAATCCCCTGGGCACAGCTTGCCAGGTCACAGCTTGGGAGCTGCACTGGGAATAGATCCTGCAGGAAATCCCTTCCCCACCCAGTTAGCTTGTGTTTTGTTACAGCCCTGGAAATAATCCCGCTGCCTGCACGTGTTCTGCAGAGAACAGAGGAGCAAATTCTCTCCCTGTTCCCCCTTCCACAGCCATTAAAGGAAGGAATAAACCCCCAGCAGCGCCCTGCCCCACAGAGTCCCCCCCTGTAAGGAGAGAGATGTGCAGTGACTAGGGCTCCAGCTCAGCGTCACCAGGTTTATACAACTTTTGGTGATGCCCAGAAAAGGTCCTTGCCCCCCCCTAAAGCGCTGTGGGGGAGTTTGGGTACATGAGGTGCAGGCTCTGGGCTGGGCAGGGGGTTGGGGTGCAGGGGGGGTGGCCCCTGGGAGGGAGTTTGGATGTGGGCTCTGGACTGGGGCAGGGAGTTGGGGGCAGGGGGGCAGTGGTGGGCTCTGGGAGGGAGTTTGGGTGTGGGCGGGGTGTGGGATCTGGGCTGTGGCAGAGGGTTGGGGTGTGGCACCTATCTTGGGCAGCTCCCGAAAGTGACCCACACCCCCATCTGGCAGCAACTCCTACATGGAGGAGGCCCGGGGGGTGTGGGTCTCCTGGCACCACTGCCCGCTGGCACCACCCCTGCAGCTCCCATTGCCGCAGTTCCAATGGCAGAGTTGGCACTTGGGGTGGGGGCAGCGTGCGAGAGACACACTCCACGGGGGCTGCAGGGATGTGTCAGATGCTTCTGGGAGTGGTGCGCCGTGCGGAGCGAGGGTGGGCAGGAATCCACTTTAGTCCCGCTGTGCTGCCGGTAGTGGTGGCAGGAGCCCCCAGGCCCTTTCAAATCGCCTGGGGCCAGCTGCTCAGGCTTTCTGACTTCCTGATGGGGAAGCAAAGGGAAGGCACATGTGCCCCTCATGAGCAGTTCTGGGGAGTCTTTTTGGGGCTCCTGGAGTAGGCAGTAGAGAGGTGCAGCCCCACCACCAAATCTGTTTCACTGGAGGAGAGTGGGGGCTGCAGGGTGATCTCCCACCTCCGTGCATCCAGCAGCCTGTGCTCCCCGCTGCCATGCTGGAGCCTCCACACTTATTTATTGACAAATAAAATTTGCAGAATTTTAAAATATTGTGCACAGAATTTTTTTGGTGCAGAATCTCCTCAGGAGTGAGACTGACTCAGGGAACCTCCTTGGATTGTCACTGCTTGGTGAACCACTCAGCCACCACACCAATGCACAGAGAGTGCCAAGCCCCACTGCTATGTGGGGCTGGGGGCTGGGGTCGGGTCATACACATTCAGACTGTGCGCTCCCCCAGCTACAAACTGCTGCTGATTTCCCAGTTAGGACATTAGCTGTTACCGATAAGGTTTGTCTGTGTTGTTGTTTTTTATTTCATTGTTAGGTGTAAGAAGTATAAATTGTTCAATAGGTTCCATTAGTTGGTTAATAAGATGTTTATGAAGTAAATCACTGGCTTTAAAATAAGATCCAATCTGGAGCATATGAACTATTGACCCCTGGACTCCATCTCTGAGAGGGGACTTGTTTACCATCAGGACACAGGCTCAAACCAGTCCAAACCGGTTTTTCCCGCCAAAACCAGCCCTCAGCGTTCCATCTCCTCAGACCTTTTCCCGCCACAGAAGTGATATAAGGACGTGCTCAGCGCCTGCGCGGGGCCGTCCCCCCCAGCGACGGCCCCTCCACGGTCGGGTCTTCCCAGTGCTCCGGAGCCGGAGAGTGACGAGCCCCCTCAGTCCCGCCGTGAGACTGAGGAACAGGAGGCCTGTCACCCCCATTCCTGCCGTCCTGCATCGCTGGTGTCCAGCCTCCCACGGAGCCCCCCGGGGAGTGAGAGACCCCGGAGGGGGGGGCACTGGGGCTGGGCAGGAAAGTGACTCTGCCCCGGGGAACCTGGGAGAAGCCTCAGAGCTGCCTCAGCCCCAGTGGGATTTGGGGGGCAGAGACTGGGGCCTGGCGGGGGGGATCCCCTGTGGTGTGGGGGGAGATGGGGGTGTCAGGCAGGGAGGGGAGAAGCTGGAGTTGTAGGGAGGGGAAGGTCAGTGGGATGCGGGGGGGTGTTGAACTGTCTCTGTGCAGCCAGGAAATTCCCGGGGGGGGGGGGAGTGGTGGGCGGGCGAAGGGGGGAGGGGGGTTAATTGGATCCTGTCCCTGTTTGTGCCACTTGCCTCTCACCCCCGATACAACTTCTCTCTAGTTCTGCCCCTTTTCTCGCTCAGTGTCTCACACGGGGCTATAAAATCTGGGGCGATTCCCCCCCATCCCCTCCAATGATCAGCTCTCCCGTCTCCCCCGATTTCCCCCCTTCTCCCCATGAGTCTCAAACGTCAGTTTAAAATCTTCTCTAGTGAGGGGCATTTTCCCACCCGTTTCATCTGCAGCGATTTGTCCTTGTTTAGGTGGGAAATTGTCGCCCTGAGTCATTCCCCAGCACATGGCTGCCCCTGGAGTGGGGGTGGGATGGCTCAGTGGTTGGAGCACTGGCCTGCTAAACCCAGGGCTGGGAGCTGACTCCTTGTGGGGGCCATTTGGGGATTTAGTTGGGGATTGGTCCTGCTTTGAGCAGGGGGTTGGGCTAGACACCTCCTGAGGTCCCTTCCAGCCCTGATAGTCTATGAGATGCCGGGTCTCTGCCAGGGCAGGGAAGGGAGGCGCACGTGTCCCCCGTGGGGACTGCCCAGACCCCCGTTTCCCAATCCCAGTTGCTGCCCCCTAACTACCAACACAGTTGCCCCCAACCATCAGTTGCCAGTCACCCGCCCGTCCCCCACTGCTGCCCCCTTCCTTTATCCAGGGACCTTTCAGCTCCCCGTCCCCCTCCCTTTTAATCAGCTCCTCAAAGGGCTCCCTGCTGCCCATGGGAATGGTGGGGGTGGGGGAACCATTACTTTGTGTTTATGTATTGGACAGTCGTATAAAATCCAGTCCAACAGTCCTGCTTTTCCACTAGTTTGTTAACAGCAATATAAAATCCCCTCAGATCTTGGTGTTTTTCTCTCATGTTATCAAATACACAGTTTGTGACACATTTACTTTGCAAATCTCAAAGATTCATATAAAATAACCTAAACATTTGCCCCACAGCTCTCTAGTTGTCTATTTCTTATTGAATATGCCCTGAGATTTTTCCTCTGTCTCTCTAATTATAAAATACTAAGAAAATCTCAGATTTACACCTTTTCTCAGATTCTTGAACCTGGATATAAAATGTTTGCAAATGTTGCCCATTTCCTCTTTATTCATTTATCAAATATAGATGTGAAACACTCAGATTTTACCTCCTATCAACAACTTGTTGGTGGCATCAGGCATTTGTATTAGGCCTGAATGAGCCAAAGTTATTCTATGCTTGTCCAAAGTGCTTCCATGTTAAACTTCAGTTGAACTCCTAGGTTAGAAGTGAGAATGGAATGTGTAAAAGCTTCTTATCAGTGTAACTGGCACCAGGAGATAGTAAAAAGAGGCCACTCGTCTCTGGTTTAGGAGGAGGAGGAGGGGGGGGAGGAACGGTAATAAATTCAGAAGTAAACTAACCTAACAGCCCTGAAAAGTTACTAAGAAAATGAATTGCTTGTTGTCAAGAATGATTTAACCTGTTTAATGTAATCCTTAGCTATACAATGTGTCTATTATATGGGAGGGGACTTATAGGATAGGAGGGGGGAGTAGATAGTGGGGGGTAATAGGGATACCTAGCTGGACTTGTGTATAAGAAGAGAGACACAGCTTATGTCTGGGGTGCTCGATTTGAGATGTGTGTGTGTGCCTCCGAGCATCCTGTTATTTGAGTACTCAAATAAACATTTAACTGCTTCTCCACCTTGGTGTGTCTATTGGAGCGAGATACACCGGGCAAGAACCACTGTTTGCTGCCTCAGGCCTTTTAGGTCGGCAACAGTCTTGGCGTCCCTGGGTGGGCTCGAGGCTAAAATTTAGCCTTGCCCGGACCCCTCCTGGAGGTCGACAGATTGCGGCGACGACCGATGCTCAGCGCGCACCGGTGATTTCATCGGGGGCCTCGGCGAAGACGCAGTGTGGTCGACCCCGGAGGGTATTACGGTGCAACGCGCTCAAATAGTGGAGAAGCAGCTACGGGCGACGGTGGGGAACCGGTCTCGTGGATAAGGTAGGAACAGTCCAGTGCTGTTAGCCTTTTGTTTGCCTGTTAAGACCTGGGGACGCCCAGTGTCTTCCCATAGGTATGGGGCAGGAACAGAGTACAGGCAGGGTACGGTGTACACCCTTAGAATGCATTCTGATGAATTGGAAAGTGTTTGAAAAAGATCCATTGACTAAAAGTAAACTGAAAAGATTCTGTACAGTAGACTGGCCTCAGTACCAGCTAGAGGGCCAGGAGAGGTGGCCACCGGAGGGATCACTTAATTACAACACGATCCTTCAATTAGCTTTGTTTTGTCAGCAAATGAATAAGTGGAATGAATTTATGTATGTACAGTTGTTTATGACGTTAAGAGATAAGTCAGATCTCTTGTTAAAGTGTAATTTGACTCCGACAGGTTCGGTAGTCACTAGTGTTAGTTCCCCGAACCCCTCCCTGGTTGTAATGGCAGAGTCGGTGTCCCCTTCGGCTCCTACACCCCCACCATATAAAGAACAGGTACTCTGTGCTCCGGGGATTTCCCCCTCAGTGGGACTTTATCCGTTGATTACTGAGACTGTGGTAGCCCGACATGGAGCGGAGGGGCGCCAGGCCACTACTATGCAGGTCTACACGCATGTGCCTTTTAATCCGGTGGACCTAGCAGCCTTTAAGGTACAGGCAGGGGAATTTTCAACGAACCCCAGCAAGTTTATTTCGGTTTTTGAGGGATGTTTTGCCAGTCACAAGCCTGACTGGGATGACTGTAATATCCTTATGAGGACCTTGTTGTCTGAAGTGGAGAGGAATCAGGTTATAGCCAAGGCAAGGGAGGAGGCACAGCAGAGGCATGATCGGGATCCGCTTAATGTCCCCATTCCTGCCGACATGGTCCCCACAGCAGATCCTAGGTGGAATCCTAATGATCCTAATGGTCAGACCCGCCTCACTGTGTACAAGGAGCTGCTTTTGCACGGACTCCGACACTCAGCTGTTCGCCATAACAATTGGGCCAAGCCTTATGAGCTCATACAGGAGCCTAAGGAAAGTCCGGTCGCATTTCTGCAGCGTATTCGGGATGCCATTCGGCAACACACTAATGCAGACCCTGATGCTGAGGCAACTGAGGCAATTATAAAAGGTATCTTTACCAGCCGTGCGGCCCCTGACATTAAAAGGAAATTGCAGAAAAAGGAGGATTTAATGGGAATGTCTATGGCTCAGATTTTGGAAACTGCAAATAGGGCTTATAGCCTTAGAGAGGGAGAGAAGGAAAAGAGGCAAGTGAAGATGATGGTTGCAGCAGTACAGGCTGGTGGCAGAAGAAAGTTTCAGGAAGGAGGTGGAAGGGGCCGGGGAATGAGAGGCCGTGGACGTGGGCGCCCTGGCCCACAGGAAAGGCGTTTGGGTCGCAATCAGTGTGCCATATGCCGAAAGGAGGGACACTGGAAAAATGAGTGCCCCGAGAGGGAAGATATTCCTATGATGGCAGCAGAGAATCAAGACTAGGGGTGTCAGGGGAGACGGACTATCCTGCCCCCGGAACCCCGAGTAAAAATGCGGGTGGGAAATTCAGAAATAGACTTTTTAATAGACTCTGGAGCAGCTCGAACCGCTGTAAATCAACCCCTTCAGCTGCCTGTGGCAGATTCCCTCACTGTGGTCGGTGCTACAGGGAGAGGAACCAAGTGTCCAGTGTATGCCCCAGCAGAATGTGCTTTGGGAGACAGAACTCTCTCCCACAAGCTGGTTTACCTCCCTGACTGTCCAACGCCTCTACTAGGACGGGATCTGCTTTGTCGCTTAGGTGCAACCCTGTATTTCACCCAAGATGAAATCACTCTCACCCTACCCCCAGAGAATGCCTGGATAATGACTCTTGCAGTTGAGCCCTCAGCCATGCAAGCCCCAGAGTGGAGCCAGTGGGAGGACCGGGTTTTTCCTCTAGTATGGGCATCGGGGGTCCCAGGAAAGGCAGCCCATCATACCCCCATTAAGGT
This sequence comes from Mauremys mutica, assembly GCF_020497125.1. Lineage (NCBI taxonomy): Eukaryota > Metazoa > Chordata > Testudines > Geoemydidae > Mauremys > Mauremys mutica. Next base: position 11,662,513 of record NC_059097.1, on the reverse strand, counting down.
TCAGCTCCTGCCAGGAAAAGGTCCAGTGCGGATCAAGCAGTACCCGATCAAAAGGGAAGCCAGAGAAGGGCTGCAGGAAACTATAGATCGGTTTTTGAAGTATGGGGTACTGCGAGAATGTCAGTCAGCCTGGAACACCCCCATCCTGCCTGTTCGAAAGCCCAATGGCACATATCGGTTAGTCCAGGACCTGAGGGCGGTTAATGAACGGGTTAAGACTCTGCACCCCCTTGTTCCAAACCCGTATACACTTTTGGCATCTATAGGGGGGCAGTACACCCACTTCTCGGTCCTGGACTTAAAAGATGCTTTCTTCACAATTCCGGTTGATACTCAATCTCAGGAGATTTTCTCCTTTGAGTGGGAGGATGGGAAAAGAGTTAAGAAACAGCTTTGCTGGACTGTGTTACCTCAGGGATTTAAAAACTCCCCTACCCTTTTCAGCCAGGCTCTGGCTAGAGATTTGGAAGAATGGGATAATGCGGACAAAATCCTCCTCCTGCAGTATGTAGATGATTTATTAATTGCAGCTGTGGGTCTGACTCCTTGCCTTAAGGCTACTGTGAGCCTCTTGAATTTTGTTGGACTACGAGGATATCGGGTAGCTCGGAGCAAGGCTCAAATTGCCCTCTTAGAAGTACAGTACTTAGGGTTTCACATACGGCAGGGAGAGAGACAGCTCTCAAATGAAAGAAAGGAAGCAATCTGTCAAATCCCTGTCCCCAGCAATCGTAAACGGCTTAGGGCTTTTCTGGGCATGGCAGGCTTCTGCAGAATATGGATCCCAGAGTTCGGATTGTGGGTTAAACCTTTGTATGAATGTGTTAAGGGAGCAGACCACGACCCCTTTCACTGGTCCTCAGAAGCTGACAAGGCATTTAAAGTGTTAAAGAGAAAACTAATGGAAGCTCCAGCCCTCGGTCTGCCTGACCTTTCTAAGCCGTTTCAACTGTATGTGCATGAAAGAAAAGGAGTAGCCCTGGGAGTACTTACTCAATTATTAGGAACTTGGAGACGTCCTGTGGCATATTTCTCTAAACAACTGGATCAAGTTGCTAAGGGGTGGCCAGCATGCTTGCGAGCGGTCGCAGCAACTGCCCTAGTGCTTGGTGAAGCGGAGAAACTGACTTTGGGGGGAACTGTGCAGGTGTATACCCCTCACATGGTCCAAGCCCTGCTGGATACTAAGGGTGGACTCTGGCTCACCCAGGCTCGGGTAGCTCGGTACCAGGCTAAACTCCTAGAAAATCCTGAGGTTTCCCTGCAAACCTGCCCCTCTCTTAACCCAGCCACTATGTTGCCAGAAACAGAGGAGCAGGAACATGACTGTTTAGAAATCATAGATGCCCAATACTCCAGCCGTGCAGACTTAAAAGATCAGCCACTCCCAAATGCAGAATATGAGTGTTACACTGACGGCAGCAGCTTTGTCACAGATGGACAAAGGAGGGCGGGTTATGCTGTTGTAACTCTCCACGAAACTGTGGAAGCAGAGGGTTTGCCTGTTGGAACGTCAGCCCAGTTGGCTGAATTGATAGCCTTAACCCGTGCACTCGAATTGTCAAAAGGAAAAAGAGTTAACATTTTTACTGATTCCAGATATGCCTTTGGAGTGCTGCATGCTCATGCTGGTTTATGGAAGGAAAGGGGAATGCTGAAAGCTGAGGGTTCTCCAGTTAAATATGGGACACAGATCCTCCGGCTTCTGGAAGCGGTACAGCTCCCCTTGGAGGTAGCAGTTGTACACTGCAAGGCTCATCAACGAGAGGATCAGAACGTAGCCAAGGGCAACGCTAGGGCCGACAGGGAAGCCAAGCGAGCTGCCACCCTGAAACCATTGGGAGCTGAGGAGGCCCATATGCATGCTCTCATCCCATCAGTGGGTGAGCTCCCAGCTCCTCAGTATTCTCGCGAAGAAAGGAACTTGGCTAATTCACTTGGGCTCCAGGAAAAGGAGGGATGGCTCCACTCCACAGAAGGGAAAATCCTCCTACCTAAAAGCCTAATACGGCCAGTACTACAGAAACTACATCAGACTACTCACGCTGGAAGGGAAGCTCTCACCCAGCTTATGAATAAGTATTTTCTAACCTCTGGACTTAGACCCCTGGCTTCCCAAGTACAGGCTGAGTGTTTAGTCTGTCAAAAGAACAACCCTCGGCCAGGAGTGTCAGTGCCGCCAGCCACTCTGGAACCTACCCCAGGACCAGGATTGGTGTGGCAAATAGATTTCACTGAATTCCCCCGGACCCAAGGGTTCAGATATCTCCTTGTCTTAGTGGATCGATTCAGCGGATGGCCTGAAGCCTTCCCATGCCGTAACAACACTGCCAGAACAGTGGCTCTCAAGTTTGTCAAGGAGATCATTCCTCGCTTCGGACTCCCCCAGTGGATGGAGTCTGATAATGGAACACACTTCACATCGCAAGTCATTCAAGGGATTTCAGATGTCTTACAGATCCCCTGGAAGCTCCACACTCCATGGAGACCACAGGCCAGTGGAGTAGTGGAACGCACTAATCAGACACTCAAGCGGCATCTCTCAAAGGTCTGCCAAGAGGCTTCTCTTCGGTGGCCTGATGCCTTACCCCTTGTTTTGCTCCGAGTTCGTGCTCTCCCAAAGGGCAGGTTAGGGCTTAGCCCCTTTGAGATTATGTTCGGGAGGGCATGGCCTATGAATGGTACACCGGTTCTGCTAGGGGAGTGGGAGGTAGGCTGCGGTTTCTTATCTCAGTACATGTGCTCTCTGTCTGCTGTTCTTTGTTCTCTCCACAGGTATATCAAAGATTTGCAGCCTCTCCCGCTGGATGCCCCTGTCCACTCCCTGCAGCCCGGTGACTCCGTTCTCGTTCGTACCTGGAAGGACGAGCCTCTTCAAGAGAAGTGGAAGGGACCCCACACCGTCCTGCTGATCTCCCACACAGCAGCAAAGGTCGAGGGATACAAGAACTGGATCCACCACTCTCGTCTGAAAGCAGTACCAGCTCCTGAACGGTGGACTGTCCAGCCCGCGGAGAAGACTGCCAGCGACGATCTGGGACTTAAGCTGTTATTCAGGCGACAGTAAGGCCTGCTGGGAATGCCCTGTGACCCCTTTGGACAGTTACAGCGCACTCCCCGTGAAAACTCTGAGCGTTGGCTGTGTTTATTTTCACAGGGCCAGCCTAACTTGTGGGCCTGGTTTCTTTTGTTTTTAATCTGTTTGTTATTGGTAGTTGTTATTTTGTGGGTATTTGGGGAATTGTAATTGTTAGTTTAGAGTTACTTGCCCAGTATGGATTTAGGCCTAAGGTTTGCCACAGTGTTATTCTTTATTATGGGAACACTCCTCTTGTTAACCCCCGTTTCTCCCCAGGTACATGCGGGATGGAGGGGAATCCCTAACAAATTAGAAGCAAATACGTACGAGGGTCTGAAGATTTGTTTTGCCCAAGAGTTTAATCTCTCTAACTGTTGGATATGCTCCCAAATCCCGCACCATGCAGCTGGGTTGCCCTGGAGGGCAGTTCCCCAAAATTGGTCAGATCTTTGTTGGGGATGGTTTAGTAGGGGAAGAAACACTTCGGGTACCCTCTTGTCACAAAATTGTACTATTGAATTACAGTATGCATTGAGGGATGACCCCTGGGAACCACAGGCCAACTCGACGCGTATTCCTACCCCTATTAGGCTGCGGTCAGTGGACCCTGGGTTGGTGTGTTATCGACAGTTCCAATCTGATAATCACACCTGGTCCGCTGGAAATAGCACCTGTCAGTATTATTTCTCCCTTGACAGGAATGATTCTCTCCCAGTCTATGTTAATGGCAAATCTAATTCTACCGCCCGAGTTGGAGCTCTTAGTGGTGCCCGAGCAGAACAATGGAGAAGTGGGAATAATGGGTTGGTAGGAAATGGCCACTCCTTTTACATTTGCGGTACCTCTGCCTATAAGTGGCTACCGCATCGGTGGTATGGAAGCTGTTATGTAGGATATCTTGCCCCTCCCCTTCGAGTGCTCCCTAAGCTGCCCCCTGGCCGTCCCAGGCAGCGCAGGTCCTTGTATGCCACCCCAGAGCCTATTAAGGAGGGAGACAGACTTGGTATGATCCTCCTCCCATCTTATGGGGTGGGACGGCTGTCTCAAATTTACCGTAAGCTCTCTATGTTTCTCACCAAGTTTGCCAATGAGACCCTGGCCATAGAGAAAAGCCTTAACTCAGAGCTTTATCAGCTCCGGTTGCTGACCTTGCAGAACAGACAAGCCCTGGATTATGTTTTAGCTTCTCAGGGCGGGGTATGTGCCCTTATTGGGAACGAATGTTGTACTTATGTCCCAGAAAACTCACAGGACATTAATAAACACATCCTGTCAGCCGAACAGGCCTTCAAGCAGTGGAAGGCCCAGGAGGGGGAACCCACAATTTTTGATTCCCTTTGGAATTGGTTGCCCAACCTAGGAGGATTGGGAAATGGCCTTGTGCGTCTCCTCCTCACAGGTGTTGTACTGTGCCTAGTCACTCTCCTCTTGATTGCTTGTTTTAAACTGCTTCTTCATAAACTTTGTGCCCCTCGTGCCCCGAAGGTCCCTATGTACCCTCTCATTGAGAGCCCCAGCTCTAGGGCACTCACTCACATCCTGTCCACAGTATATGAGAACACTCAGCCAAAGGTTTGTTGAGTATTCTCAAAGGAGGGAATTGTTGGTGGCATCAGGCATTTGTATTAGGCCTGAATGAGCCAAAGTTATTCTATGCTTGTCCAAAGTGCTTCCATGTTAAACTTCAGTTGAACTCCTAGGTTAGAAGTGAGAATGGAATGTGTAAAAGCTTCTTATCAGTGTAACTGGCACCAGGAGATAGTAAAAAGAGGCCACTCGTCTCTGGTTTAGGAGGAGGAGGAGGGGGGGGAGGAACGGTAATAAATTCAGAAGTAAACTAACCTAACAGCCCTGAAAAGTTACTAAGAAAATGAATTGCTTGTTGTCAAGAATGATTTAACCTGTTTAATGTAATCCTTAGCTATACAATGTGTCTATTATATGGGAGGGGACTTATAGGATAGGAGGGGGGAGTAGATAGTGGGGGGTAATAGGGATACCTAGCTGGACTTGTGTATAAGAAGAGAGACACAGCTTATGTCTGGGGTGCTCGATTTGAGATGTGTGTGTGTGCCTCCGAGCATCCTGTTATTTGAGTACTCAAATAAACATTTAACTGCTTCTCCACCTTGGTGTGTCTATTGGAGCGAGATACACCGGGCAAGAACCACTGTTTGCTGCCTCAGGCCTTTTAGGTCGGCAACAAACTGATATAAAATCCCTCTGATTTTCCACTTGTCTCTCTATAATTTGCAAAATGGAGCCAAAATCTGTCAGATTTCCACCCTTTCTCTTTCATTTCTGAACGTTGCTCTCAAAGCTCAGGTTTTGCCTCTTTCTGTGTCATTATCAAATGTCAGTTAAAAATCCTCTCGGGTTTGGGGCTGTTCCCCATATTTCTAAATCCCAGCAACTTCTTCCTTCGAGGGAACCTGTTGCCCTGAGTTCTTCTCCATCCTGGATGTTGTAGGGGGTGAAATTGCCCAGAGATCATCCTTCCCGACTCCTTTGTGAATCATTTGGTCCCTCCTTTACCTCTGTTAAAAAGTTTGCCAAAGAAAGAGACCAGCCAGATATTTAATACCCATCAAAGCCAGAGGCCTCCCCCTGTTTGCGGATTAGTGGTTCCCAGCTGGTAACGGGAGAGTTGGCTGGACCCTTTTCTCCAGCTGGCATGGGATGAGGAGGTCACTCTGAGTGCAGTGTGGGTCCAGAAGTATCCCAACCCCATGGCAAATGGCCTCGGTGAGGGGTTGCTTCCCCCTGTGCTAAGATGCAGCCACCTCTGGGGTGGATCCAGGGTGGCCATTATTTGCTAGTGACAGGCATGGACATTTCTTATCTATTTTGTCCCTCCAGGCCTTCCATACTCCAGTTCAAGAGACATCCCCCAGGGCTCCCTCTGCCTGTGTGACTGGCCAGCAGGGGGCAGTGGTCACTTTCTATCCACTTCTCAGGCACTGTGAGGTAACAGTGTTGCTGGGTGGGGGTGGGGCTGTGGGGAGATAGCAGCTGAAGGGGGATTGTGGTGGGGGAGGCCTCTGGGTGGCTGGGCAGGGGGTACCCTAGTGAGGTTGGTGGGTTCTGGAGATTTGGGGTTTCAGGGGGTGGTTGTGATGTGCCCAGCCCTGAGGCTGTGGGTCCTGGAGGTGGGTATCGCTGGGGGCCTGGTGGCTGCAGAACAGCCGGGGTGGGCGTCTCTTGGGGAGGTGGGACAGGGGGTTAGAGGGAGCCTGGTGCTGTGCCAGGGGCTCTGTCTGGGCTTCCCCCGCAGACTCCTGGGATCGCTGCCGTGCCCAGTGCACAGAGTGTGTGTGGGAGAATCCCCGGCGCTAGGCCAGGGGGTGCCCCTGTAAAGCACCAGGGGATCCCGAAGGGGGGAGGAGGGGGTGCCAGGCAAAGGGCAGGGCAGATCCTGCTGGAGGGCGGGGGGGAGGGATCCTAGACAGGCAGTGAGGGATTGAGTTCCCAGTGGGGGTCCCTTTTGGGGGGTCTCTGGCTTTTTGGGTCTCTTGGGGTGAGGGGGAAAACCCTTTGGGATTCCCAACCTGGCAGTGACGGTCCGGTGGGGGTTCTCTGGCCGGTGAGGCTCTGAGGGGTATCTGAGGTCCTTGGCTACGGACTCTGGGGGCTGCTCCCGACCTCTCTTCTTCTCCCTGATTCGCTTATGCCAGAATCCTGGCTCCAAGCACTGCCCGACATTCCCCGGCCAGGCCCAGTCACTGTGATAACTTTCTAGCCACTTATCAGACACTGTGAGGTGAAATCACAGATTTTTCCTCTTCTCCCCTCTTTAAAACTGCAGGAAATTCCCGTTCCATTATCCTAGATTGTCCAGTCTATTGTCCAGTCCTTGTCCTGGATCTGGGGGTGAGGGAGGTGGGAAGGGGGTCAGCACTGCCACACGATGGTCTCTTCCACAGCATTCTGGACTCATTCTTTCTGAATTCTGGTTTCATTGAGACCATTGTTAATCCAGAGTCACTGAATGGAAAGACAAGGAGTGACTCCGGATGGACAGTGGGGCGAATGAGATCAGCAATTCTCCCTGTGAGGAGGGGCTCTCATTAGCTGCTCTCCCCAGAGAGCTAAAGGAGGGAAGCTGCTCAAACGCTCTGTCCCTCTCTGCTCAGGATACTGGGGTTCAGCTTCCTGGGTCAGACGCTGCAGCCTCCATTGTGATCGGGGAGACCAGGCTTAGCAGCTGCTGCTCCCCCAGCGGGGTTCTGTGCTGGGAAGTGACCTGAATTAAAGCTGCTTCTCTGCCCGGCCCAGGGGATGACTTTCTCCAGCTGGTCCTAGCCCCCTAGGGCAGCCCTGGGCTCTGTTAATACTAAATTCTGAGCCAGAGTCTCCAGGTAACTGAAAGACCTCAGGGAAAGTCCTGGGGTCTGGCAAGAAAGTGACTCTGCACAAACAGCCCCTCCTCATTTCTCCTCCCAGTAGCAATTGCCAGGAGAAAATCCAGCCCTGGGAGAGCAAAGCCCCCAGGAATGGGACTGTCCCAGCCAGAGGGGCAGGGAGAGAGGACAGGGGAAGGAGAGTCTGAAAGGGGCAGTGGGAGAAATGAGTGGGGGAGAGATTTCCAGCTCTCTAGTCCACCCAGACACATGTATTGCAGCATCACTGAGCAGAACCACTTTCCAGTGAACAAAACAAGGATCACACAGAGGAAAAGCCAGTTCCTGACTCCATATTCCCCCTACTGGGGTGTGGCTGCCGTGGGGTCAGTGTCCGAGGGAATCCCCAACAGTGACTCCTTTGGTTCTGCTCTTTTCTAGCCTTGTGTTCAGAGACTTTGTTACGGGAAGAGGGGAGGGAGAAGGGAGGTTAAAAATCTCTCTGTCGGCTTAGCCTGGCAGGAGGGGCCAGGTCTACATTGTAATAAACAGATTGAGCATTTTCCAGCATGGCAGAATCTAGGAAGTCTGTGTGCAGGGAAAAGGGTATGGGGGAATTGTGATGATAAATTAACTAAAACTGGTTCTGAAACGCCCACAACTGCCCTTCTCCCCCAGACAGGCTGCAGAATGGCGTCCATGTTTTGCTCCAGCTCATCCCAGCCTGGCATGGGACAGGGAAGAGAAATGGCTGCAGTGGAGCCAACTCAGGTAGAGATTATTGGGGGGTTGCTGGTGGGTTCCTGCTGGAGGAGAGGGAGAGCAAATACACCGGAGATGGGAAGGTTTGCACAGTCTGGTCTGGAGGTTGGAGCGGGGCAGGAAATGCACAGCGTGGGGAAAGGAGGAGGCCAGGGTGCAGCAAACCTGCTGGGAGTTATTTAATAAGTGGCCTAGATTCTAGGAACAGACCCAGGAGGTTGGGAGGTGGAAATGCCCTAATTTGTGAAGAAGAAAGAAAATAGCCCACCTACATGGAGCTAGTCAAACTGACCAGACTCCCAGTGCTGGAGCCTGACCTCACTAACCAGCGGCTGCTGTGAGATATGAAGGGGGCACCCATGAGTCAGGCTTATTGGAGCTGCCTCTCCCTTCATATCCCGCTCCTCACAATGGGGAGGGTGTTGGGCTTCCTACCAGGGAGCTCTCCCTGGACCCTGCTAGGGGCTCCATCTCCTGTATCAATCGGTGGCTAGTAGATGTGTGATGGATCTGCTGGGAGAGACAAGGGGGTCTCTCTTCGTCCCCTCACCCTGGTATTTGCTGGATATGCTGAGCGGGGTGGGGGTGGGAATCTGACTGTGAGCCACCCAGAGCTTCCATTTGATTGGCTCCTCTCCCCCATGAGTGTGGGGCTGTGAGTGGGGCAGCAGGTACTGAGTGTTGGACTCTTGCTCTTTCAGGGGCCGGTGACCTTCGAGGAGGTGGCTGTGCATTTCACCAGGGAAGAGTGGGCTCTGATGGACCCCACTCAGAGAGCCCTCTACTGGGATGTCATGCAGGAGAACTATGAGACTGTGACCTCGCTGGGTAAGGGTTCCTGTCCCCTCAGATCTTGGAAGGGGAAAAGAAGAGAGATGGTTCACACCAGCCCCACAATGCCACCTCTACTCTGTCCTGTTTCAGCATCACCCCAATATGCCAGTGACACACACACACTACCAGAGACCCTCCCATTCTGCAGAACACTTTGGGAACAGAGCATAGGAGCCGTATTGCACAGTGTTAAATAGCTCCTGTTTGCTAAAGTGAAACTGGGAGTTAGGTCTGGCATAACTGTTCCATACCCCTAATCATTTATGTTGCCCTTTTCTGAACCTTTTCCAATTCCAATATATCTTTTTTTGAGATGGGGCGACAACATCTGCATGCAGTATTCAAGATGTGGGTCTATCATGGATTCATTTGCTGTTTTTACAAATATGATATATGATATATTCTGTCGTATCTATCCCTTTCTTAATTATTTCCAACATTGCTCGCTTTTTTTCACTGCTGCTGCACATTGAGTGGATGTTTTCAGAGAACTATCCACAGTGACACCAAGATCCATCCCTTGAGTGGAAACAGCTAATTTAGACCCCATCATTCTGTATGTACAGTTGGGATTATGTTTTCCAATGGGCTGCACTATGTGCTATCCTGTCATCTAGTACTGCTGAGATCCTGGATTCAGTGATATCCCTGCCCTTCCTGTTCCCTTTCTCCACTAAACCCCACCAGCCCATGCTTCCTTTTCCCAGCTTCCCCAGGACTCTCTCACTGTCTCTGAACCTCTCTGTCAGCAAGAAGCAGTGCCAGGGACACTTGTCCTCTGTCTGGAGTCTTCGATTTCTGGGACATGGATTTACTTTCTCTGTGTTGTAAGAGGCTCTGTCATAATGAGTGTCTGTGACATTAGCCAGAGTACAATCTGGACTGTTAAATAGCTGTGTTCCCTCAGTTCTCCAACCTGGGGTGCCTTTTCCACTGTTTTCCCGTGAGAACAGCCCCTCTTGGCCAATTAACACACAGTCTCCAGCATGTAACTCACTCCCAGCTACACAATATTGAGTGCTGCTAGACAGCCACTCGTGAATTACACCTCAGGAGAAAACCAGCAAATTCTCAAGTGCCCGACTTTCCCCCAGAAATGTGCGTCTTGCACTGTCCAGCACGCTACTGAACAACGCAAGCTCATATGAAGTCTGTCATTTCATCAGTGGAAAATGACATGCACCAGCTTGTTATCCCAAACGGAGTTTCCAACACACTTTAATCCAAACACACTGGTTAGATAAACAATAAACCAAGATTGTTAACTACCAAAAACTAAAACTAGGCCCAGCCCATGAAAGGGGCACTCCCAGGAGAGACTGTATAAAGGTCGGAACATCAAACTACTTTGTAAACCTGAGACAGCTGCCTTGGGGACAATGACAGGGAAAATCCCCCAAAGTGACTCATTGGATTCTGCTCTTCTCTGGTCTCTGATTGTTCCTTCCAAAGTGGAGTACTTTGCACTTGTCTCTATTGAATTTCATCCTCTTTCCTTCAGCTCATTTCTCCAGTTTGTCCAGATCATTTTGAATTTTAATCCAATCCTCCAAAGCACTTACAACCCCTCCCAGCTTGGTATTGTCCACAAACTTGATAAGTGTAACAGAGAGACTGTTTGGAGGGTTTCACCATGTGTCAGAGGGTTACACCCTGGTGGGAGGGGGCTAGGCCTGTACTGGGATAAGGTCACTCTGTGCTTCACAGTGTGGCAGAACCTAGAGTGTCCATTAGCAGGGGAAAACCTGGGGGGAATCGGCTTGTGGAATGGACAAAAGCCCCGTCTGAATTCTTACACCTTGCCCTTTTCACCCCAGCAGGCTACAGAATAACATCCATGTTTTGCTCCAGATCATCCCGTCCTCCCAGGGGGAAGGAAATGGTTGCAATGGAGCTGGCTCAGGTAAGGGATTCTCAGGGAGCTGGTGGTGGGTTCTGCTTGGAGGGAGAGGAGCAGTAAATGCATAGGAGGGTGGGAATTGCTAGAGGTGGTGGGAGGCAGGAAATATCTCGGGCGGAGAAAGGGAGGGGACAGGATATGACAAACCTGCTGACACTAGTGTAGTTTAGGGTGTGATGGGTTGTCACCCGCAGGGGGCAGTCTGGGGGGCTTCTGGGAACCGCTGTGCCCTCTAACCCTCAAGCTGGGCTGGCCCTTCTCACACTGCTTTGCTGGAGATTCAGCCAGCCTCTGCAGGCCCTGTTATCACCCAACACGACAGCAGGTGGCGCCATACACCCAACTAAGCTACCTGAGTGCTTTGCCTGAGCCACTCAAGGAGAGATAGACGACAACAGCCAATTTCTCAGCTCCCCAACCTTGCACACTTACTGTGGTATAAATTCAGAATTATACCATCTTATAGTGCACAGGGATCTCTATAATGTAAGCTCATTACTAAAGTTCGCCTTCCCCTCGATCTGGGACAGATGTGCACAGCGAGCTTGTGCTAACCAAGCTGAGATTTTCCCCAGACACCTCACTCAAAATACGCTGCTTAAGATAAAGCATAAAACAAGTTTATTAACTGCAGAAAGGTAGATTAAATGATTATAAGTGATGATAAACAGATCAAAGCAGATTATTTAGCAAATACCGAAACTCAAACTAAGCCTAACATACTATCTGGATAGAATTTGAATTAGCAGTTTCTCACCCTGACTGATGATACAAGCAGTCCACCAAGTTTCCATACATAAGCTAGAAATCCCTTTACCCTGGGACCAGCACTTCCCCAACTTCAGTTTTTGTTTCTTAGGTGTTTCCAGGAGTTCTCTTGTGTGGGGAATGAGACCAAGAGATGCCATCACACCCCACCTTATGTAGCTTTTCCATATGGTGGGAACCCTTTGTTCCAAACTCAGTTCCCAGTCCAGTTTGTGGAAAAATACAGGTACTAAAATGGAGTTTAGTGTCATGTGGTCTGGTCACAGGCCCTGCTGCGTCATAGTATCCATGACTAATAGGCTTGCTGAAACATTCAGAGGAAGGCTAAGCTCTTCCACAGTCCATTATCTTTGTTGATGAGCCATCAGCACTGTCTGGCTTCTTCATTGTTCTACCTGAAAGGCTCGTTGTGGGTGTTACCCAGAGTAAGCACATTTGAAATACAGATACAGAGTCAGTATCCATAACTTCAGATACGAACGTGATATGTGCACACAAATAGGATAATCATATTCAGCAACTCATAACTTTTCCAGTGACACCACACATAATGCATCTTGTACAAAATACATCATAATTATGTCCTAATCATATTGTAACCATACCACTATGATGAATATGGGGGTGTAGTGTCAGATAGGGCCTATTCTTCTTCGAGTGATTGCTCCTATGCATTCCAGTTAGGTGTGCGCGCCGCGCGTGCACAGCATCTCGGAACTTTTTACCCTAGCAACACCGGCGGGCCGGCTGGCGCCCCCTGGAGTGGCGCCGCCATGGCGCGAGTTATATACCCCAGCCGGCCCGTCCGCTCCTCAGTTCCTTCTTACCGCCCGTGACAGCCAGTTGGAACTGTGGAGTGCTCTTCGTTCTCCACGACCCTAGCTTTCGCTTCTGATTTGTATATAGTTAGTTTGGTAGTTAGTTTGACAGTTACTTAGTTAGATAGTTAGTGTAAATAGATAAGGTAAAAGGGGGGGGGGTTCCCCTTTTTACCTCACCCGGTGCGGGCTCATACCCAAGGCACCGGGCTTTAAGCCCTGCGCGGCGTGCCAGAGGCCTATGCCCATCGGAGACCCGCACGACGCCTGTCTCCGTTGCCTGGGCGAAGGGCACAGAACAGACAAGTGTTCGATCTGTTCGACTTTTAAACCGCGGACCCGAAAAGAGCGGGATATCCGCTTGAAGCAGATTTTGATGGAGGCGTCGCTTCAGCCACCTGCACCGTCCGCGCCGGCACCGCGAACTGCCTCGGTGCAGAGCGCACCGGCGGCACCGAGCAGCTCCACCTCCGTGGAACCGCCGACGCAGAAAGCGGTTAAGAAGTCTCGGCACCGCTCGCTTTCGCCCGCGAAGAAGCAGAGGCTGGCGAAGGCACTGGCGAAGGCTCGCGCTGAGGACTCGGCGAAAGCGGCTGCGCTCCTGGCGGCCCCCGCGGTGCCCGTGCACAAGCCGTGCACCGGACCCTTGACTCCGGCGCCGCAAGGCCCGTCGAGTCCGGCGCCGCCACGCTCCCCGGTGCCGTCCGAGCTTGAGCCCCGGCTGCCGTCAACGCCGGAGACATTCGCCTCCGCGCAAGAGCTGATCAAGCTCATAGAGGCACCAGGCCTCAGGCCCCCGGCACCGCCGGTGCGGGCTGTCGTGTCGGTGGGGAAGCTGGCTAGAATGACCCGGCCACCGTCCCTGGACAGGCGACATGGACGACGCACCCGGTCCCGGTCCCGGTCCCGGTCCCGGTCCTGCGGCAGGTCTCCGTCCCGTCGCTCGCGATCTCGGCACCGCTCGCCTTCGCGGCACCGATCGCCGTCGAAACGTCGGTCGCAGTCCCGGTACCGCTCGTCATCGCGGTACCGGTCGTACTCCCGACGCCGCACGAGGTCCAGGTCGCCATCGCGTCGGCACCGTCGGAGATCGCCGTCCCGGCACTGCTCCCGGCACCGCGACTCGCGCGGGCGTTCACGGCACCGGAGGTCTCAGTCCCGGTCGAGCTCCCGGCACCGGTCGAGCTCCCGGCACCGGTCGAGCTCCCGGCACCGTGACGGACGTCACTCCCGGTCGCCTTCCCGGTACCGCATGGAGCAACATCGCTCTTCCTTGCCATCCGGGGACGGACTGCCCCATTCTGCAGCGCACTCTGTGAGCGCCTCGGCACCTCCATGGCCATCTCGGCCCGCGTCGGTCGCTTCCGGCACGGAAGGTTACGGACTCCTGCCACCTACCCCACAAGGCCATCCTCAAGGGGCGCAACCGTGGGGCTTCTGGGTTCCATGGGCCCAGTATGAGGCTCAGGGGGCGCCCTTTCCACCAAGGCCTCCCGTGACCGAGCGCAGGGTTCCAGAGGCGACAATAACCCGACCGGCCCCTTCGCCACCGGCGGCGGATGCTATACCGTCGGAGTCCCAGGGCCACGCGCAGCCCGCCCCCCCCGAAGAGCAAGCAGCGGACCCCTCTTCGGAGGCGGTCGTCCAGGGGTTGTCCTCCTCGTCCTCGCCTGATGAGGCTGTGGCCGGCGCGGCGACAAAGGAGCCTCCACCCATCGATGTAAAGGCTCACCAAGACCTCCTTCGCCGCGTGGCGACAGCTATGGCCTTGCCGGTAGAGGAGGTACAGGAAGACGAGGACCCCATTACGAACGTTGTTGGGGCGGACATGCCGGTGCGAGTTGCACTGCCTTTTGTACGGACAGTGCAAAGGAATGCCACCACTATCTGGCAGACGCCTGCGTCCGTGCCTCCTACGGCCTGTGGTGTTGAACGAAAGTACTCTGTCCCTCCCACGGGCTATGAATATTTGTACACACATCCGACCCCGGACTCCCTGGTAGTCCAGTCGGTCAATGACAGGGAACGCCACGGCCAACCGGCCCCTGCGCCCAAATCAAAGGACGCGAGGCGTATGGACCTGCTAGGCCGAAAGGTCTATTCTGCTGGAGGCCTCCAAATGAGGATTGCCAATCATATGGTCCTCCTCGCCAGGTACGTCTTTGATATCTTGACGTCCCTGGCGAAATTTACTGAGCTCCTGCCGACAGCCTCCCGCCAGGAGTTCGCGGCCATGTTGGAGGAGGGGAGGAGGTCGTCTAGATCCTCCATCACAGCCGCCCTCGACGCTGCGGACTCAGGTGCGAGGACCTTGGCCTCCGGTGTAACGATGCGGCGTATCGCCTGGCTGCAGTCTTCCACCCCGCCGCCGGAGGTCCAATATACACTACAGGACCTGCCATTCGATACAAAGGGGCTTTTCTCGGAAAAGACGGATTCTCGAATCCAGACTTTGAAGGATGGCCGTATCGCGATACGTACTCTAGGCATGCATACTCCAGCGATGCAGCGCAGGCCATTCCGTCCACAGCCCTCCCGACCGGCCTATCAGTCTCGGTATCGACCTTACAATAGCCGACGACCGGCCCAAAATCGCCATCGCCCGTCCGGCAACCGCCGCAACCAGGGCCAGGCCGCTTCCAAGGCCCCTCAGGGGGCCAAGCAGGCCTTTTGATGGGACGCTCGAGGACGGCCCATCACTCTCCCTACCGGATCCTTCCCCGTTATTTTACAACCGCCTCTCCCATTTCTTTTCGGCGTGGTCCCAATTAACAACAGACAACTGGGTGCTTCAAACAGTCCAGTCGGGATACCGCCTGCAATTTGTTTCGCCCCCTCCTTCCCACCCACCTTCCCTGTCCCTCTTCAGGGACCCCTCTCACGAGCAAGTCCTCTTACAAGAGGTCCAGACTCTGTTGAGCGTGGGTGCCATAGAAGCAGTGCCTCAAGACAGGCGGGGCAGGGGATTCTACTCCCGTTATTTTCTCATCCCCAAGGCGAAAGGCAGGCTACGTCCTATCCTGGACCTTCGCGAGCTGAACAAGTACCTGCTCAAGCCCAAGTTTCGCATGGTCACTCTGGGGACCATCATTCCCTCTCTGGATCCGGGAGACTGGTTTGCCGCCCTCGACATGAAGGACGCCTACTTCCATGTCGCGATCTATCCTCCCCATCGTCGTTACCTTCGGTTTGTGGTCAACGACACCCACTACCAGTTCGCAGTGTTGCCGTTCGGACTTTCCACCGCCCCGAGGGTGTTTACCAAATGCATGGCGGTAGTCGCCGCAGCCCTCCGACGTCGTCAGATACACGTTTACCCGTATCTCGACGACTGACTGGTTCGAGGTCAGTCCCGGCAACTTGTGATGGACCAGATGGCAAAAATCCTGTCTCTCTTTCAGCGGCTCGGTCTTCTCATCAACACCGAGAAGTCCACTTTGATTCCGACGCAGCGGGTGGAGTTCATCGGAGCGGTCCTCGACTCCACAGTGGCCAGAGCCTGTCTCCCTCGCGCTCGGCACCAGACGATGGTCTCCATCATCCGGGACCTCGTCGCCTTCCCTACCACGACAGTGCGCTCCTGCCTCCGCCTCCTGGGCCACATGGCCTCGTGCACGTATGTCACCGCGTACGCGCGGCTCCACCTTCGTCCGTTCCAGTCGTGGCTCGCGTCGGTGTACAGGCCACATCGAGACCCCATCGACATGGTGGTCACGGTCACCAGGACGACCCTCGAGTCCCTCAACTGGTGGCTCGACCCGCAGGTCGTGTGTGCCGGAGTTCTGTTCCGCCCTCCTCGCCCGTCCGTCACTCTGACCACGGATGCCTCAGCACTCGGTTGGGGGGCCCACCTGGGCGATCTCCATACGCAGGGCCTGTGGTCGGTCCAGGAGCTCGCCCTGCACATCAACATTCGCGAGCTACGTGCCATCCGCCTGGCCTGTCACACCTTCTGCACCCGCCTGCAAGGCCGTTGTGTGACAGTATTCACGGACAACACCACCGCAATGTTCTACGTGAACAAGCAGGGCAGAGCCCGCTCCTCCCCCCTCTGCAAGGAAGCGATGCTCCTGTGGGACTTCTGCGTGACCCACTCAATTCACCTGGAAGCGTCCTTTCTTCCGGGAGTGCAGAACACGCTGGCCGACCATCTCAGCAGGTCGTTCCTCTCCCACGAGTGGTCCCTCCGTCCAGATGTCGTCCACACAATCTTCCGGAGGTGGGGGTTTCCCGAAGTAGACCTATTCGCCTCCAGAGAGAACAGGAAGTGCCACCTGTTTTGCTCGTTCCAGGGTCGCTCGCCAGGCTCCCTGTCGGACGCCTTCCTTTATCACTGGACGGATCGCCTCCTCTACGCCTTCCCTCCGTTCCTGCTTGTGCACCGAGTGCTCCTGAAGCTTCGGAGGGACAGAGCCCACGTCATTCTAGTAGCGCCGGCCTGGCCGAGGCAGCACTGGTACACCCTGCTGCTCGAGCTCTCCGTTCGGGAGCCCATCCCCCTTCCGTTGTGGCCGGACCTCATCACCCAGGATTTCGGCAGACTCCACCATCCGAACCTGCAATCCCTCCATCTTACAGCTTGGTACCTGAGTGGCTGACCCACGCGGAGAGGGGCTGTTCTGCAGCGGTTCAACAGGTCCTGCTTGAGAGCAGAAAGCCTTCCACTCGCTCCACTTACCTGGCGAAGTGGAAGAGGTTTGCACTCTGGTGTGATCACCGAGGTCTTAATCCATTCCTGGTACCAGTCCCTACCATCCTGGACTACCTCTGGCACCTTAAGGAGCAAGGTCTGGCGGTCTCCTCCTTGAGAGTTCATCTGGCAGCGGTATCCGCCTTTCGTCCCTCCGTGGAAGGTCGGTCCATCTTCTCGAACCAGATGGTTTCCCGCTTCCTCAAGGGCCTGGACCGCTTGTACCCGCCGGTGCGGCGCCCTGCCCCAACCTGGGATTTGAACCTCGTGTTGGCCAAGCTGATGTGTCCTCCGTTCGAGCCCTTAGCCACGTGCTCCCTGCTCTACCTCTTGTGGAAGACGGCCTTCCTCGTTGCCATTACATCAGCGAGGCGAGTTTCTGAGCTTCGCGCTCTAACGGTTAATCCTCCATACACGGTCTTCCATGGGGACAAGGTGCAGCTTCGCCCTCATCCGGCCTTCCTCCCGAAGGTAGTGTCAGCTTTCCATCTCAACCAGGAGATCTTCCTCCCGGTGTTCTTCCCGAAGCCGCATGCCTCGCCTCGGGAACAGCAGCTGCATACCCTCGACGTCCGTAGAGCGCTCGCTTTCTACATCGAGCGGACTAAGCCCTTCCGGCGTTCGCCCCAGCTGTTCGTAGCGGTTGCTGACCGCATGAAGGGAGAGCCGATATCCTCCCAGCGGATTTCCTCCTGGGTCACTGCGTGTATCCGGACCTGCTACGAGCTGGCTCGCGTACCACCAGGCCGCGTCACTGCACACTCGACGAGGGCGCACGCCTCATCTGTTGCCTTCCTGGCCAACGTTCCGATCCAGGACATCTGTCGAGCGGCCACCTGGTCTTCGGTCCACACCTTCGCCTCCCACTACGCGTTGGTGCAGCAGTCTCGAGACGACGCAGCCTTCGGCTCCGCGGTATTATTCTCTGCCACGTCTCACTCCGACCCCACCGCCTAGGTAAGGCTTGGGATTCACCTAACTGGAATGCATAGGAGCAATCACTCGAAGAAGAAAAGACGGTTACTCACCTGTAGTAACTGTTGTTCTTCGAGATGTGTTGCTCCTATCCATTCCAGACCCGCCCTCCTTCCCCACTGTCGGAGTAGCCGGCAAGAAGGAACTGAGGAGCGGACGGGCCGGCTGGGGTATATAACTCGCGCCATGGCGGCGCCACTCCAGGGGGCGCCAGCCGGCCCGCCGGTGTTGCTAGGGTAAAAAGTTCCGAGATGCTGTGCACGCGCGGCGCGCACACCTAACTGGAATGGATAGGAGCAACACATCTCGAAGAACAACAGTTACTACAGGTGAGTAACGGTCTTATTTTAAGGCACAGGAATTGGGAATGGAACTTCCCCTCCTTGTGGAACAGGAAATAACCCTCCAGCCAGGGCTGGGACAACTTCCCAGACTCCCAGTGATGGAGCCTGAATCTACTCACACTTCATTCTACTCACAGCCCCAATCGTTGTGGCAACTGCAAACTTTATCAGTGATGATTTTATACACTCTTTTAGGTCATGGATAAGAATGTTAAATAGCACAGGGCCAAGAACCAATCCCTGCGGGAACCTGCTAGAAAGAAATCCACTCGACCCTGGAACCCCATTCACTATCAGAGTTTTTAATCTATTTAATGTATGCCGTGTTTATTTTGTATCATTCTCGTTTTTTTAGTAAAAATATTGTGCTGATCAAGTCATATCCCTTACAGAAGTTTAGGTAAATTACATCAATACTATTAGCTGCAACCAAACTTTTGATCTCCTCCAGTAAGGATATCCCGTTAGTTTGATAGGCTCTATTTTCTCTAAACCTTTGTTAGTGGGCACTAATCATATTACCCTTCTTTGATTCTTTATTAATGAATGAAATCCAGTATTGGCTGCTCCATTCTCTTGATGAATATAGATGTAAGACTTCAGGTCTTTTAGAAAGTCTTGGATACAAGTCATCTGGACCCGCTGATTTAAACATGCCTGACTTTAATAGCTGCTGTTTAATGTCCTCATGACTTCTTGTCGGAATGGAAAGAGTGTCGTCGTCAACATCTTATGATACGAGTACATGATCTGTTTTTCTCCAAATCCAGGAGAGAAATATTTATTGAGGACTTTTACCTCTTCTGCATTATTTTTGATAATTCTGCCATTTCTATCTAGTAAAGTACCATTGTTAGGATTAAGTTTGCACATAATATACTTTTAAAAACTTCCTTCTTATTGTCATTGATTGGTCATTGATTTCTGATAGCTTTCTTTACCAGTTTTCTACAATTCTGACCTTCTAACTTCTATTCTTTACTATTGACTTCCCCTTTCTTTCATATATTTAATTTGGAGAGTGTTGGGATTCCTACCAGGGAGACACCAGTAGGGTCCAGAGCCAGCCCTATCTCCTATATTAAGCTCTGGCTAGTAGGTATGTGATAAATGTGATGACCCTGCCTCCGTCTGTCAGCTGGGAGACACAAAGGTTCTCTCTTTCTACCTTCTGATGCCTCCTGGCTGCTCTAAGCTAGGTGGGGTGGGACTCTGTTAACATGGGCCTCCCGGAGCTTCCATTTCCCTGGTGCTGCTGTTCCGTGAATAGTGGGGTTGTGAGTGGGGCAGCAGGTACTGAGTGTTGGACTCTTGCTCTTTCAGGGGCCGGTGACCTTCAAGGAGGTGGCTGTGCATTTCACCAGGGGTGAGGGGGCTCTGCTGGACCCCACTCAGAGAGCCCTCTACAGGGATGTCATGCAGCAGAACTATAAGAATGTGACCTCGCTGGGTAAGGGTTCCTGTCCCCTCTGTTCTTGGACGGGGAAATGAAGAATGAAGGTTCATGCCACCCCCACAATGCCACCTCTACTCTGTCCTGTTGCAGCATCCAGGGCCGGCTCCAGGCACCAGCCTACCAAGCACATGATTGGGGCGGCACATTGGGAGGGGGCGGTGATTGGGGGTTGTTTTTGGTTTGGCCAGGCGGCGCTGGGGGGTGGCGGGGACTTGGGCGGCGCGACGCGGCGCTGGGGGGGCGGGGACTTGGGTGGTGTGACGCTCAGGGAGGGGTCGGGCGGCGCTCGCGGGGGAGGGGCGGCAGAACTGTTAGAGCCGGCCCTGGCAGCATCACCCCAATATGCCAGTGACACACACACTACCAGAGACACTCCCCTGCTGCAGAACACTTTGGGAACAGAGCACAGGAGCCGTATCGCACAGTGTCAAATAGCTCCTGTTTGCTCAAGTAAAACTGGGGGCTAGGTCCAGCATAACGAACAGAAGCTTCCTACCCCCGGCCTTCTCTCAAACCCTGAGCCTTCTCTATCAAAACCAGAATGGGCTTGGGGTGTAACAAGCAGGCGACTGGAGTCAGAGCTGCCGGTCCAGGGTTACTTATCACACAGACACTCGGTCCGTCCTTGAATGCTGGCTGGGAGTATCCAGACAGGGGAGCTCCAGCAGCAGAACACTGAATCTCACCCAGGATTACAGATGACACAACTCCTCACTGCTCTGGATTGCACCCCAGCATGTGAAAATGGCCTAGGTTGGTAGTGACATTTCTTGAGACATGCAGAGTCTTGCTCCCATTTCACCAGGTGTAATAACAATAACAGGAAAGGCCGAATATGGAAAACTGCTTGTTCAGCTTGCTTTTGACCTGCATCATATTTTGCAATATATTCCAAATAAGGAAATTAATGTGCAACATATGTGTCATTGTTTGGGGTTTTAAGCTTTAAAAGGCTTGTGTGATTTTTAGCTCAAGGGGACAGTATTCCAATAGCTGTCGCCCCCTGCGCACTTTTAACCAAGAAAAGAGCCTCAGGCTGAGCTGGTTCAAAATCAATCGTGTGGTCATTTTCCACAACAGCTTCAAGAGGTCCCTGTGATGGAATGTAAATGTCTTCTTCACACCTTCCCCCTGCAGGAGAATGGCTGTTTGACCAGCTGTTTGCCTTGCTGTCTCTGAGGAACTGCTTTGTGGGTGTTCCCCAGAATTGTAACTTTTTCAGTAATATCATATAGTAAAATCTCATAACTTTACATACAGTGTTACTACATATTTTAACAGGAGGATAAT
This sequence comes from Mauremys mutica, assembly GCF_020497125.1. Lineage (NCBI taxonomy): Eukaryota > Metazoa > Chordata > Testudines > Geoemydidae > Mauremys > Mauremys mutica. Next base: position 11,641,257 of record NC_059097.1, on the reverse strand, counting down.
ATTCAGTAAGTTATGCGTTTTCAAATGATACCTCACAAGCCATACTGCGTACAAAATTGATCATAATTTTCTAGAAGAGTGAACACAAGGGTATAGACAGACACAGTGTCTGTGTGTGTGTGTTCCCAGCAGATATGTGGGTATTTCAGTCCCTCATAAGCACAGTGTTCGGCATCTTCAAGGACCTGAGGAACTGGTCCTGGGAATTCATTGGTTTACCAAGTGTGACACTGTATGGAATTGTGAGACACTTTGATATTAATAATAAAATAATAATATAATCTGATAAAATTGCAATGACTTGTGCTAGATATGCCATGTAAGGTGTCAGGGAAATGCTATGATTTGCCAAGTATGATAATTTTGTTTCTATGTTTGTATCACCTTTGTATTGTGAGTTATAGATATGTAGGGTATATCTGTATTTCCAGACTTCTGCAGTGTTTCTGGGTGACACTCCCAGACATATTGACATCAACACTGCCTAGCCTGTTTGATGGCCCATTGAGGGTCATCAGCTGTACAATGAGCCCATGGAAAGGACCAAGGGAATACGCCTATTGAGTCAGCAAGACATGCTGGGGTATGCCTGTGTAATGAGAACTTCAAGGCTTTTCCATGCCACGTGCTGTGAATCTTGTGTTTGGGACACAGGAAGTACAGGCCACATGGCAAAAGAAATATAAAGGGCAGCTGCATCATCTCCATTTTGTCTTCAATCCCCCTTCCTACTTCTGGAGCAACTTCTCTACAAACTGAACCCTGGAACAAAGGACTGAATGACCCATCCAAGCTGTGGATGCGTTCCAGATGGACTTTCAAGCCAGCAATTCACCAATACTGCTAAGAACCTGATATATCCATTTTGGAATGTATCTGACTGCTTTCCCATTTAACTTCTTTCTGTCTTTCTTTCGTTTAAACCTTTTGTTTAGACGCTAAAGGATTGTCTGGAAGGATGGAATTTTGGGTAATATTCAAACCTATACTGACCTGGTGATGTGGCTGACCCTTTGGGGTCAGAGGAACACTTTGTTTATGTGAGCAGAGTTTTTAAATAACCTCTCACTGTACTGGACCTAGTTGCTGATTGGGAGTCAGAGAACAGGGATGCAATAAAGGGGGCCGTGTGATTTCTTTTTTCAGCTTCTCGATAACCCATGTGGGGGATCAGAAGCACAGTTGGTGACTGGTCGGTGAATTTAACTTCAGTGTTAACCTGCAGTTTTGGGAGCATCTGCTCTCCCTTTTTCAGCCTGCCCTAACTTTGGCATTTTCAGTGAGAACTGCCCCTGGCCCACCAGGTCACACTAAGCACTGAAGTTAAATTAATAGAATGTTTTTTTATGACCAAGTCTTATGAAATCAACTGAACTCCTTTGTTTTCTTTCATCTGAGCAGGGTTTCTAGTTTTCCAGCATGATGTGATCTCCCAGCTGGAACAAGGGGAAGAGCCATGGGTCCCAGACCTCCAGCGGTCAGAGGAAAGAGAGATCCTGAGACCTCCCTGCACAGGTGAGGAAACATTAAACCACCTCAGAATCTGTAAGTGCCTGAAGGAAACATCTGGGATGCCCAACAAAGCCCTTGGGGAGGTCTCTCGGTTCATTATTATCCCTAGCAGGGGTCATATCCTCAGGGTAAATATAGTTCATGGCTTCCTATAGATCCTAGCAGACACCAGGCAGTAGCTTCCTCCCTTCCCCCTGCGTATTTGGATGGGATGTGAAGGCTGAATTCATCCCCCTCCTCTCCCCTACTTGGGGGAAGAGTTTGGGGGAGTTCAGCTCCTGATTTTTATTTGACCTGTCTTCAGCACTTGTTTTTGTTTAGTCTTCCCCTTTCCATCCCTGTCTGAGGTTTCTGTCTCTATCACAGCAGGTGATGCAATGGCATGTGAGAAAGAGGAGCAGAATTCTCAGCCTGAAAATGTTGAGCCAGTGGGTAAAAACAGAGCATTATCTCAAAGATCGAAAAGGAATGTGTCCAGGAGTCATGAGCAGGGAAAATCCTGGGAGATTCAGCACAGACCAAAAACAGATCAAGGAAACCAGCCAGGGAAGAAAGTGGATAAATTTATTTCCTGTTGGGGAACTCAGAAGGTCCTCATGGAAACCACAACACAGCAGGATATCCTCAGGCCAAAGAGAAAAAATACATGCAGGGAGTGTGGAAAAACCTTCTCTCACAGCTCAGCCCTTTCTGTACATCAGAGAATCCACACAGGGGAGAGGCCCTTTGAATGCCGTGAGTGTGGGAAATGCTTCACTAGCAGCTCAAACCTTTCTCAACATCAGAGAATCCACACAGGGGAGAGGCCCTTTGAATGCAGTGAGTGTGGGAAAAGCTTCACTAGCAGCTCAGACCTTTCTCAACATCAGAGAATCCACACAGGGGAGAGGCCCTTTGAATGCCGTGAGTGTGGGAAATGCTTCACTAGCAGCTCAAACCTTTCTAGACATCAGAGAATCCACACAGGGGACAGGCCCTTTGAATGCCGTGAGTGTGGGAAAACCTTCAATCGCAGTTCGCACCTTATTAGGCATCAAACAATCCACGAGGAGAGAGGCCCTATGAATGCCGTGAGTGTGGGAAATGCTTCACTAGCAGCTCAAACCTTAGATTTAATTTACCCTGGTTCCTCAACTGTTGCTACAGCTCTAGTACCCATCAATCCAAAGACTGAGAGAAATGGAGAGTTCCAACCATTGTCCTTTTAGTATCTTATTGTTCCTCTCTCTGTTTTTTGTGCTGGCCTTTCTATTCTATCACTTTCTGCCTTTGTTTAGTTGGTCACAGTTGGTTTCCATCACTCACGTTTGTTTGTTTAAATCTCTATCCGTTGTTAAATAAATGTTTTGCTTGTTCCATAACTGTACTCAGGTGCTGTGTGAGATACAGTAGCAATGGTCCACAGTAAAACTAGTAACCTGGGATACTTGGGGAAGAGAGGCTCTGGGATTTCACCGAGTATCTGGTGATCCGGGCTGGACCCCAGAGGGGGACACATTGAAGGAACTCAAGGGTTAAGGTGGCTGCTGTAGCTCAGAGGAGGGTCCTTGAGTTCCAGCAGGCTGGTGAGTTTGGTCACTAACATCCAGCTGCCAAATGCAAAACTCCCTCTTCCTTGTGGCAGGTGGCAACAAGGAGACTCACAGTCCTCAGCACCCTGAGAAGGGTCACAATGTGTCTCTATGTTGATCCACCTGTCAAATTCACACAGGGAAAGCTCCCGACAGCACAAAACTCTGCCCTATGAAATCATGGAACATGTGCTCTTTGCTCTGTGAAAGCATGTAAAGAATCCAAGTGCTGGAGGACAGGGTTTGGGTCCAGAGTGACCTAGACAAATTGGAGGATTGGGCCAAAAGAAATCTGAGGAGGTTCAACAAGGAGAAGTGCAGAGTCCTGCACTTAGGATGGAAGAATCCCAGGCACTGTCACAGACTGGGGACTGACGGAGTGAGGGGGGATTTGATAGCAGCCTTCAACTACCTGAAAGAGCAGCAGTGTGGGCTTTCTCCTGGCCACTTTTGCTGGACTGGGCAGGCAGCCTGGAGGCCTTTCTAGAAGAGAATTGGGAACGGAGTTAGAAAAACCAATGTGAAAACCAGAACCTCAAGTTTAGACTCATTTATTTATAATATTAAATCTTCAATTCTAGTGTCACAGTCAATACAATTGCTTCAGCCTGATAGTTGCCCAAAGGGAAACTTAACTTCTCTGCAAGGGGAGTGGAGAGAAAACACTTTTCAGAATCCAAGAGAGACAAGGCGGGTGAGGGTAAGAGCTTGCAGAGGACCAACCTCTGTTGGTGAAAGAGACAAGCTTTGAAGCTAACCCCACACACTTCTTCAGTTCTGTGTAGCCTGGAAGGTCGTCTCTTCCATAACCAGCAGTTAGAACATAAGAACAGCCACACTGAGTCAGACCAGTTCATCTAGCCCACTATCCCGAAAGTGGCCAATGCCCGGCGCCCCAGAGGACCCCTGGGACCAACATGGATACACCACCACCACAAACAAGGTTAAAAGTCAGTGCACAGGGGAGAAGCATCTTGTGTTTCATTCCTTATGTCCTAGTCCCATCGTGTGGCCATTTCCTTTTCTTCCTTTCTGTTAAAAGCTTTGGTGTTTTGCACAGAAACATTATTTCCCCAGGAGAGACCCAGGAGTTGGGGGCTGCATTCCTGTACCAAACAGTCACTGGAAGGGGGCAGACAAAGGCCTTTAGGACCAGGCGTCCGTCACTGTCAGAAGATCATCTCGCTCCTGCAGGTCACTGGCAGCCTGAATTTGTTCCTTATCCTCCCAGAGTCTGGGGGCTGGAATCAGCACTACCCAGCCCCTCCGTATGTAGCAGGAACAAACACAAACCTGGTCTTTAAAACAAGCTGTCCCCTTCCTTCTCAGGGAAGATTTTTCTGTGATTGAAGTTGAGCTTCAGTTCCCCTCTCCTAGGGGCGGGGCAGGTGTGGGGCCAGCTCCCAGTGAGATCTGTTTTCATCATTGCCCCCTTTCAGTCACTCTGGGATCCTAACTCTGCTCCCAGCTGTCAGGCAGCTTCCAGCCCATCCACCCTGCTCACTAACTCCATGGTCATGTGTCACCCCATTGCCAGCACACAGAGCCTGCAGGAAAGTTACTCCTGCCAGATGCATTGGTGGTATAGTGGTGTGTGTCGGTATCTTCCAAGCAATTCATCTGGGTTTGATTCCCAGCCAATGCAATAATGGTTTTTCTCTTTTGTTGTTTCCTCATCTGGAAGTGGTTTAATTTCAGTCACATTGTGTTACAATCACATTATCTATAGAATGAGACAATAAATGTGTCGAAATCCAGCAGGTCATACAGGATGGAGGAACACAAGGGGCTGGAATGTGTCATCTGAGAAAGACAGAACCCTTGGAAACCTGCATCTCCCATCCTGTGGCCTTGCATGTTTTGATTCCAGCTCCGTGAGCTGTTTGTATGATGTTCCGGCATGATGGAGAAATGAAGTTTTGAGTCAGTTTTGGCTCCTGCAGATTCCTTTGCTGTTACAATTATAATAACATGAACAAAAGGGAGGCAAAATAAACATAACCCCCAAATTGCAATACAGATGGGGAAAGGGAAGATCACGGTTAAGCCAAACACTTCAAAATAAAAATTAATACAAAAAAGGGGACGGGGGAAGAGATCAGGTATGTGGAGATCCCCTTGATAGTTCAACGCACATTGTTAGAATCAAAGTTCAGACTTGACACTGGAAAACCTGCAGCTACCCAGCTCTGTGAACACCTGTGATGAGCAAGATGGAGTTGGGACACCTGTTCTGCTTCAATCATTTATTGTCTCTCTGTTCTCTCCTTCTTCTCCCCCCAATTCCTCATCTCCAATGTCTCTGCCTCTCTCCTCTTGCTCCCTCTCCCCTGCCCTTTCCAGGAACTCACAGTCTACAGCATTTAGGACAAGCCAGAGCTCCCATGTTCTGCACATGAGCCTGTGTCAGAGGACGTGGGACCCAGGTCAGAACCAGTCACCAGAACAATATGACCCTTTATGGGCGACTTCTCTGCCTGCTCTGCAATTTACACACACCCCCACTGAAGGGGGTGGGGTACAGCTCTGACTGAGAGGCCTCACAGGAGACACTTCAGCCCAAAGACAAATTTGTGTGAAATGCTGAGAAGTGAAGTGCCCCCTTCCCCTCCCCCCAAATCCCCAGCACTCTAGAGTCACCCCCATGGCATCAGCACAGGGAACCCAGTGAGATGGGGTTACAGAATACAAGGGGGGAGGGAGCAGGGGAGAGAGGTGACAGGGACTCTCTCTCTTTCCTTCTCTCGTCACTTTCTGTTCTTCTCTTTCCTTCCAGGAACTGCAGTCACAGCAGGGAGGGGTTTGTCTCTTTATTAGGGATCCCTCTGTGTCACGGAGGCTGCACAAGTCATAGATTCTGTGACTTCTGCAGTGGCCACTGTGGCTGACTCCGTGGCTGCCCCAGCAGCTGGCCTGGGGACAGCTTGAGCAGTGGTTCCAAGGGTGGCAGGAGCAGCCACAGCTCAGTGGCTCCTGGCACCTGTCCAGAGGTGGCCGGAGCAGGGCTGGCCTCTGGGGCTCCCCTAACCTGGCAGCATCTGGAGTGGCAGTGGGTCCCCGGGGCTTCTCCCCCAGTACATGGTGCCACGGACCCCCTGGGCCTCCCTCCCCAAGATTCAATGAGGGGTATTTATGGTATAAGTCATGGCCGGGTCATGGGCAATGAGCTTTTGGGTTTTGCCCGTGATCTGTCCATGACATTTACTAAAAAAACCTGGGATTAATCTTCGCCTTCCTCATTATCGATCAAATAAATCGAAACGCCTCCACCTGCAAGTGGATTTAGCCCAGGACCGTCAGAGTCAGCAGCTGTTACGCCCCCACTGAGCTCTCTGGTCAGGTGTCCTAGTGCTGGAAGCCTCCTGTTTAGATCCTAAAATAGCATTTTTGCACCAATGGGGCTGACATTTTGGACTGGACATTGTAGCTCCACCGTTATTTTACTGAATTGCTTCAAAACAGCAAGTCAAGAAAGTCTCCTAAGTGCCAGGCTCTCTGCCATGGAAACAGCTGCCTCTGCTCTGCAGGAGTCTGTGCGTTCCACCCAGCAACGTACAAACCTGCTCCACACTGAAGGGGGGTCAGACAGTGACAGGGTTGGTAACACAAATACTTCAGACTATTAATTCCAGGTCCCTTCCTTTCTTTAACCCAGGATGTGCCAGTCACCTGGTAACCATGGTGTTATCTTCACCTTAAAATACCGCTCAGGACATTTTCAGTGAGCCCTGCACCCCATGCCCTGCCTGCAGCCAGCCTCTGTCTGCAGCCAGCCCCACACCCCCTGCCCTGCCCGCAGCCAGCTCCACACCCCCTGCCCACAGCCAGCCCCTGCCACAACCCCTGCCCTGTCTCCAGCTAACTCCTGCCGCACCTCCTGTGGCCCTGCCCAAAGCCAGCCAGCCCCCACACACCCCAGCCGTGGACACCCTGCCCTGTCTCCAGCCAACTCCTGCCACACACCCCTGCCTGAAGCCAGCCAGCCTGCCCCACACACCCCTGTCTCCAGCCAGCCCCGCACCCCTTGCCCTGCCTGCAGCCAGACCTTACCTCCAATCAGCGCCTGCCCTGCATCCAGCCATCCCCATGGCCACTGGTGCCCTGCAGTTCCCAGGGCAGGAACCCTGCACACCTGCTTCAATGAGGGGGGCAGGGAGCAGCTGGGACCCACACATGTGCACACCCAAGGGTGACCAGACAGCAAGTGTGAAAAATCGGGACAGGGAGTGGGGGGGATAATAGGATCCTAGATAAGAAAAAGACCCCAAAATTGGGACTGTCCCTATAAAATTGGGACATCTGGTCACCCTAGCACACCCCCAGGACTCCTGGGTTCCATTGCTGGGTTTCCTATCGGTTCCACTGCTGGTTGTTTTCCTTTTCCTGGGGGACTCTGGGCAAGTTGCTCCCCCCTCTAGGGCTCCGTCCCCAGCAGGCAAATGGGGATTTCGTACCTTCCCGCTATTGGAAAGTGCTGGGAGAATCCCCCAGCCAAAGCTGCTCTGACAGCGCTAAGCAGCATCTGACCATTCAAGGTCGGAGCGCACTGCCCAGGAGGAGGAGTGTCTGGCTCTGGGGTTTCACTTCAGCCCAGTCTAGAGAGAGGGGCCCAGCCATGGGGTTTGGCTCAAGGAGACCAAGTCTCCAATTTATTACGGGCGTTTTGAATTCCAGTCCTGTGCTCCAAAGTGCTTGGTGTCAGTTGCACATTTTAGAACGATACTCTCCACTCCATTTTCCAAATCATCATTCATACTGTTTACCCACCTCCACTAGGCCTGGAACCCTGCCAAAGAAGGAAAGAGGCTGGGTTTGGGATGATTTGTTCTTGAGAAATCCATGCTCCCTCGTCCTAAGAACCAAATTATCCTGTAGGTGCTGCTGACAAACTGAGTGTTTAAGAATGTATTGCAGTATCTCTCCAGCTGTGGAAGTGAGGCTGGCTAGTCTGCAATTCCCAGGGGGTCTCTTTGTTCCCCTTTGAAATATGGGTCCTGTCTTGTTCATGGATGGGAAGATGTTCTTTTTCAGGGATCTCAGACGAGAACTGGGGCACAACACCTGGTTTGTTAAGGCCACAAACATGGAGGCAGGAACCTCTTCTCTCCTGCTGGCAAAGTACCCCAGGTACCTAAAAGACAGGGAGTCACACCCCTGAATGGGCTTTAGAAAAGGCAGTGGTTAAAAAGCTTGGCCCCGACCATTTCTTGTTTCCACAGACTGGACATTTTAGCAAACTTTAGAATTCCTTGGTGCTAAACACCGTGAAACTCCCCTTTCTCCTTCACAGAGGGCTTTATCGCCCCTTATCTCACTCAGGCTCACGACTGCCCAGAGCTCGAGAACTGTCCCTGTTCCCATTGGGCAGATGGGGAGGAGCCTGAGGTATAGAGAAGGGAAGTGACCTGTCACCAGATGGATCAGACTGAACAGGTTTCAGACCTCGAGGAGGCTCTTACCTTCTAAACAGAGACGGCTGTTTTCTAGTAAAATCACTAAGAGGGAAGGGGAAAACTCGAAAGAGGTTCCTCCTGGCGCCCATGTCTGTGAACCCGAATACTCTCTCAGTCCTCAAAGAGAGACCTGGAGAAGGAGACTTGCTGAAGCAAAGCCACAGGGGTCTCTGAGGTTTCCCTGGCCCCTCGCCCCTGTCCTGCCTGGCTGATGTCAGCATCTCTCTGTGAGGTCACCACCTCCCCACCACCTTGGACCAATAGGCGAGGTCCTGCAAAAGGCCTTTGTGATGTCACTGCCACACCCCTCCCTTGCTGTGCCAATGTCCTGCCCCTGGCCAGGCACTTTGGAGGTTTGAGCTACTCCCTGTGGATCACCCCACTCAAGGAGCGTTCGTTCTAGGCAGCAAGCCGGCTAGACAGGGAAACAGCAGACGCTGCTCCCAGTGCTGCACTCAGATTTTCAGAAATTAGTCGGCTTTATGGCCAGAAGAGACCATTAGAGCATCTAATCTGACCCCCTGCGTATCACAGGCCTCCTGTATGACACAATAGCTACTTTGGGGGCAAACACATTCCAGAAAGGCATCTAGTCTTCATGAAATGACATCAGGAGATGGAGAATCCATCTCTTTCCTTGGTAGCTTGTTCCTGTGGTGAATCATCCTCGCTGTTGAATATTTGTGCCTTAGTTGTAATATAAATTTGTCTCTTTTCACCTTCCAGCCATTGGGTCTTGTTAGGCCTTTCTCTGCTCGATTAAAGAGCCCTTTAATACCCAATCTTTTCTCTCCATTAAGGCACTTCAACACTTCAGTGAAGTCACCTTTCAATTTTCTGTTGATCAGCTAAACAGGTTGAGCTCATTCAGTAGCTCACTAGAAGGCATTTTTCTCCAGCCTTCAGAACATTTGGTGGCTCTTTGCTGCCCCAGCTCCAATTTCACAACATCTTTTTCAAACGAGGACACCAAAACTGGAGGCAGTATTCCAGTATCAGTCTCACTGATGCCGTGTCACCTCCTGTGACGTTATTGACATAATCTGTAACCGTATAGATCACCGTTGCGACCGCTGTTCTATTTGCAGCCAATATTGTAGAAAGGTTGTCGCGTAAGGGGTCTATGGAGAGATTCTGATTGGCTGATTATAATTATGCTATTTCTAGATGTGTATCATTTTTATAGATGACTTTATGAATTCCTGCCCATTTCCCCACTGGCTGGAGCATGGCTAGAGTGTGTCTGTGGTTAATGATGTTGCTGTAGATTGTTCATTTCCTGCCTTGGCAATTCAGACAGTCCCTTTTCCCAACATATCTCCAGCACATCATTAGTTCCAATAACAGGGGCAGCTTTTCTCTGGGCACTGAGATTTTTTGGGGAGTTGGTGGCTCCTTTCTTTCCTCACCCTGGAGTAAACTCAGCTTTTTATTCCATGGTTCATGTTTTATGGAATAACAACAGCAGCATGAAGAAAGAGGAGAGGGAATATCTCACTGCCAGGGCTGAAGGTGGCCACATCCCCTCTGTTTGACCGTTACCATTGCAGGAGAGAAGGTGTCAATACAATCGACTGCCCTGGCTCAGACAAGAGACACAGGGAGGTTTTGCTGTTCATGGATCCATGCAAAGGAAATTGTGTCTCTGTGTGAAACTGAGAAGGGAAATGAAACGCCCACAGGGTGGCGCAATGCCCTAAGCTAAGGCAGGAGGGTGAAGGAATGGGGCTGAGGAATGACTGAAGTGGACTCACCTGGGATTGAAATGACATTTGTTTGTGTCGGGTAGTGAGAAATGTGACATTAATTCAGATGCGGGGTTGAGGCTTCTTTAGCTGCTTGTAGAACTTGAACTTGATTTCCCAGAAGGGAGAAAGGGAAAGTCTGGGGCGGCCTTGAGTCCCTGGCTGGGTCTCCTGGGCAGTGGAAAACATCCCTTGTTTGGCCCTGCCAAGGGGATCGTGGAGGCTGAGACGCCCCTCGGCTTGGATCAAAGGGGGAGTTGGATGGAATTTATCACCCAACCCTCCCTGCTCCCCAGAGCCCCACGGGGAGAAGCTAGAGAAGGGGGAGTCATTCCTCCCCTGCGCTCCCAGAAGAGCTGCTAGCAGGGCCGCCCAGAGGCGGGGGCAAGGGGGGCAATTTGCCCCAGGCCCTGGGTCTTGCAGGGGCTCCCACAAGCAGGAGCGTAGCTGGGGGGAGCAGGGGGGGCTGCTGCTCCCCCACTGAGCACATTCCCCCAAAGTGGCGCCTTAGTAGGAATTTGGAATAAGGTGGAAAGATCTGGAATTTCCCCCCCCTGCAGAGTGTGGCACTGCTGATTGGCCGCCGGGGCCTGATTGAGCTGCTCCCATTGGGCCTCCAGCAGCCAGACCCCCCCCCTTGCACACACACACACACACACACCCGCTGCCTCAGCACGCTGCGGGGGAGGGGATGTGTGCTGGCACGTGTTTAACTTTGGCTCCAGAGGCAGCCAGCGGCTCGAGCTGCCGGGTGGTAAGAGGCGTCCTGGGGGGCAGTCAGGGAGCAGGGGGAGGGTTGGATGGTTCGGGGGGGGACTTTCTGGGGGCTGGGGCAGTCAGGGAGCGGGGGGGGTTAGATGGGAGGAAGTCTGGGCCTCTGTCCAACAGCAAAACACAAGCCTAGAAAAGCAGCCGTCAGCGGAAAGTGCTATCAGCTGGTCCGGGGCAGCCTGCACGGCCCCCAGCCGCTTGCCTGAGCTGGATTGTTAATGCATTTTATTTGGAAGATGCAGCCTGAGTGATTTAAAGGCCCCAAACGCGGCTGAAAGAGCTGGGACAGTTGCAAGCTTTCGCTGCTGGGCTTTTCATCGGGGTCACACAATGCAAACCTGCTCGAGGCTCCGCACAAGAGAGATTTCTTGAGGCCGTCCATGCAGCTCACAGCTTAAGCTCTTCTAAGCTTGCAGCCGTGGCACAAAAGGATTTGGGAGCAGTTAACAATTCTGTGTAGTTAAGAGATTTTCAATTCCTGGGCCCTGCTACCCAATGCCACAGGGCCCCACAGGGGAGACTGAGTGAGTAGCCCGGCTTGTCCACTGCAGTCCCTTCCCTGCTTCTTTCCCTTGTGTTTGCAAGGGGCTCATTAACATGCTGCATCCAAACGCGCCTTCCCTCCAGAGACACAGTCCTGGCTTCTCCTCCTTCCCCACTTTCTCCTTCTCTCCCTCTCTGTGGTTTTTCTCCATGCCCCGTCCCTGGTCTCTGCTCCCTCTCCACCCCATGCACGGTATCGAGCACGTCTCTGCCTCTCTTGTTCATGGGCCCTGTGCTGGGATGGCAGAGGCAGGGCTATTGTTGTGTTCTCTGCTGGGTCTGTTTGGATCAGACTCTAAAATCAAACGCTCCCTTTGCTAGCAGGATCCCTCCGCCTGCTCGCAAGGGCTTCTGGCTACACACTAAAGCCAGGTGCTAGGGCAGAAGTAGCTGCCCATGTACCCTCAATGGCAGGAGCGGTGCGTGGTCCCTCGCCCTGCCCTCCCCCCCACACTTTGGATTACGGGGTGTGTCTTGGTGTATATTGGGGGTCCTGTCAGGGGGCGGGGAGTGGTTGGATAGGTGTGGGAGTCCTGGCAGTCTGTCTGGGGGCAGGGGTGTGGATAAGGGTCGGGGCAGTCAGGGGACAGGTAGGATTCTAGGGGGCAGTCAGGGACCGGAGTCCCAGGAGGGGGCAGTCAGGGGACAAGGAGTGGGGGGGTGTTGGGTGTTGTATCCTTGGGGCAGCCGGTGTAGGAAGCAATCACTTGAGGCCAGAGAGCAGGCAGCTAACCAAAACCTCCATTTTATTTACAGATATACAGAGAGCACACTCAGCTGGTTGAAACCGGCTGAGCTAACCCATAATAATCTAACTCAGTTGCCATGGCAACAAAAACCATGACAACCAAATACACAACATATTCCTCCCCCCCTAATAAGAACATCCCCTAAATAAAACACACACTAGACTAGAGAAGGAGGGTAGACTGCCTCCATTCCCGGCTAAACCCTGGGGATTATTTTGCCCCATAACCGTGGGTTTGCCCTAGCTAAAGATCCAGCCGATGAGGAGGCCTTCTGTCTCTAGGTGGATTACGGCGAACTTCTGGTGTTATTGCACCCGAAAGCACTAGAGGCTCAGGGTCTGCAGCACGAACAGGTGAGGAGGTGGTATCAGCTCGTGCTGGGCAAAGGGGTATCTCAGCCGCCGGCAGTAATGGAGGAGAACAGTCAGAAACAGGTGACTCGTGATTCAGTCCCTCACCAGAAGAGGTGAAGTCAGACCCCTCAACTGCAGATGGGTCCTGAGGACTGGCATGACCTGGCAAGAGCTGATCTACATGTCGCTGCCAGGTAAGATTCTCTGCAGTCCGGACTGTGTAGGAAACAGGTCCTGTTTGAGTGATGACTGTGGCCGGAACCCATTTAGCTCTGGAAGTATAATTCCGAGCCAAAACTGGCTGTCCCGGGCTAAAGGTTCGGTCTTTTGCTCTGGGTGCCCATCTGATGACTTGATATTGCTGCTGATGTTGCACAATTTGTCGGGGTTCAGAAGGTTTCAACAGATCAAAGCAAGTGCGCAGCTGTCGTCCCATCATTAGAAAGGCCGGAGATGCGTGGGTCGTAGCATGAGGTGTGTTTCTGTAGGAAAGTAAAAAGGTATCCAGACGCTTTTGAATGGAGTGTTGTCCCCTTGCTGATTTCAAAGCGTTTTTCATTGTCTGCACAAATCTTTCAGCTAATCCGTTGGTGGACGGATGATATGGTGCTGACGTGATGTGGTGTATCCCATTTGCCTTCATAAAATTTTGAAACTCCTGAGAAACGAACTGCGGTCTGTTGTCGCTCACAAGTTGTTCTGGCAGACCAAAACGACTAAAGAGTCCTCGTAGTTTTTGGATAGTACTCTCTGCAGAAGTGGACTGCATTATAGAGACTTCTGGCCATTTAGAATGGGCATCTATTGCCACCAAGAACATGCTTCCTTCAAGGGGGCCAGCAAAGTCAACGTGAATACGTTGCCACGGGTTTTCAGGCCAGTCCCATGGGTGTAGGGGTGCCCACTGGGGTGCATTCCTCACACCCTGACATGACATACAAGCTTTTGCCTTCTCTTCAATAGCGCTGTCCAGTCCAGGCCACCAAAAATAGCTTCGTGCAATTTCCTTCATGCGCACTATTCCACAGTGACTGGAATGTAGCTGTTCTAACATCTGTGATCTCAGTGGTGGTGGAATAATGACACGTCTCCCCCACAACAAACAACCAGATTGGACCGATAACTCCGTCCGCTTGGACATGTAGGGAACAAGGTCGGATGAGACCGGAGAGGTTTGTCGAGATTTTCCATGCATCACCAGGTCCATAACGTGGGACAATACTGGGTCAACGCGAGTTGCCTTCTTTATCTGAGTAGCAGTGATGGGTGTATTCTCTACCTGTTCAAAGTAGAAGATTTCCTTTTGGGCACTATCTTGGTGTTTGACCGGCAAAGGCAACCTTGAGAGGCCATCTGCATTGCCGTGCAGAGTGGATTTCCGATATTTGATTTCATATGTGTGTGCTGAAAGTAACAATGCCCAACGTTGCATACAACTAGCAGCTAATGGGGGAATGCCTGTGTAGGGTCCAAAAATTGATATCAGAGGTCGATGGTCTGTGAGAAGAGTAAATTTTCGCCCAAACAGGTACTGATGAAACGTCCGAATTCCAAAAACAATTCCTAATGCCTCACGTTCGATTTGGGCGTAGTTAGTTTCTGCTTTGCTTAGAGTGCGTGAAGCAAAAGCAATAGGTCTCTCTTCTCCTGAAGGCATAATATGTGACACGACTGCTCCCACTCCATAAGGGGAGGCATCGCAGGCCAATTGCGGTGGTAAGGATGGATCAAAGTGCGTTAGAACTTCAGAATTTAGTAATGCATCCTTAGCTTTGTTAAACGCAACATCACAGGCTTCAGTCCACTTCCAGGCCTTGTTCTGCCCAAGGAGCTCATGAAGTGGTTTTAGCAGTGTGGCTAACTGTGAGATGAACTTTCTATAATAGTTCAGGAGTCCTAGAAACGAGCGCAGCTGGCTTACATTTCGAGGTGGGGGAGCCTCCACAATAGCTTTAACTTTTGCAGGGGCCTTATGAAGACCTGCAGAATCAATGATGTGTCCCAAATATTCAACAGAGGGCTTGAAGAATTCACACTTGTCTTTGCGAACTCGTAGGCCATACTCTTCCAGTCTTTGTAGGGTAGCCTCTAAATTCTTTAAGTGATCCTCTTCATTTCTTCCAGTGACCAGGATATCATCCAGATAGCACTGAACTCCTGACAAGCCACACAAGATCTGGTCCATAGCCCTCTGGAACAGGGCGGGAGCAGATGTTATTCCGAAGGGTAGGCGACAGTATTGATAAAGCCCCTTATGAGTCACAATAGTCAACAGCTCTTGGGACTTTTCATCGACGTGCATCTGTAAATATGCTTGACTCAGATCAATCTTACTGAACTTTTGTCCCCCAGCCAGGCCTGCGAAGAGGTCATCGATGCGGGGAAGCGGGTATTGCTCTGCACACAACACTGGGTTGACAGTGACTTTAAAATCACCACAAATCCGGAGAGAGCCATCTTTCTTCACAATTGGAACGATAGGAGTGGCCCATGAGCTATGGGTAACTGGTATTAGGACTCCATTGGTGACCAGGCGCTCCAGGTCTGCTTCAACTTTTGGCCTGATGGCATATGGCACAGTTCGGGCTTTCAGATATTTTGGTGGACTGTCAGGTTTAATGTTCAATGTCACCGTGATTCCCTTCATACTTCCCAAATCATCTCCAAAAACAGCAGCATATTTCCTTAGAATAGGGGTTAGACTGGTTTTTTCTTTAGTCATCCGGTGCACTTCTGCCCAGTTCAGTTGAATCTTCCCAAGCCAAGACCTACCCATTAAGGCTGGGTAGTCACCTCTCACCACAAACAGTGGCAATTTAGCCGCCTGTCCATTGAGCTCCACCTTAACATCAATAGTGCCCAACATGGGCACAGCTTCACCTGTATACGTCTTCAGAACAGTTTTTGTTGCCTTAAGCGGAAGATGCTGTAGCTTTTCCTTATACACAGTCTCAGGAACCAGCGAGACAGCTGCACCGGTGTCTAGTTCCATGCGTATAGGTTTGCCCTCCAATAAAGGGGTTACCCAGTATTCATGTGAGCCCGCTGCCAAAGACAAAACATGCAGTGGCACTTCCTCTTGTGAGGAGGTGTCACCTTGATCATCCTGGGTCTGCTCTAGGGTATGCAAGGTTCCTCTTTTTGTCGGCCAGACCACAGGCCTCTTTTTCTTTTGTTTACAGGCATACTCAATATGTCCCTTTTTGCCACAGTGTCGACACACCAGGTCCTTACACCAGCATTCTGATGCCTGGTGACCCAGCTTACCACAGCGGTAACATTCTTGACTCTGCACCGTTTTGTGGGTCAGTTCTTGTGACACTTTTTGCACCCTAGGGGATGCACCGATGTATTGTGCCTCCCTTGTAGCCAGTTCCATGGAGACAGCAATATCAACAACCTTCTGTAAGGTAAGCTGAGCCTCTGTCAGTAGGCGCTTCCGTATAGCTTCACTGCAGAGGCCACACACTAACCTGTCACGCAGGGCATCATTTAACATCTCTTTAAATTCATAGTGTTCTGCTAGCTTTTTTAAAATGGCTACAAATTGTACAACTGTTTCATCTTCCTTTTGGTCTCTTTTGTGGAACCTATATCTTTCAGCAATTACCAGTGGTTTTGGGGAGAAATGAGACCCCAGGATTTCCACAATGTCACTGTAAGATTTAGTCTCAGGCTTAACAGGGTGTAGTAAGCTGCGTAGCAGAGAGTAGGTTTTAGCCCCTACAACAGTTAAGAATATTGGCACCTTCTTCGCTTCTGTAATGTCATTTGCAATACCAAAAAGCTCAAAACGCTCAGTATACACATGCCACTGCTCTGTATTCTCATCAAAAGGCTCCAGGGGCCTGGTCAGAGTAGCCATGATTTTTAGTTTCACTTTCACAGTCAGTGCAAACAAGCAGCTTTTTTTTGTTTGTTTGTTCTTTACCTTAACTTCTACTTCCTTCTGTTACTGGAGCAGCACCGAGTCTCACCCTCGTCGCCAGTGTTGTATCCTTGGGGCAGCCGGTGTAGGAAGCAATCACTTGAGGCCAGAGAGCAGGCAGCTAACCAAAACCTCCATTTTATTTACAGATATACAGAGAGCACACTCAGCTGGTTGAAACCGGCTGAGCTAAACCATAATAATCTAACTCTGTTGCCATGGCAACAAAAACCATGACAACCAAATACACAACATTGGGGGTTCTGAAGGGGGCAGGAAGTGGGAGGGAGTGGATGTAATTAGTAATTTGATATGTTGGGTGGTGCCTTTTTTTATGTGTTCGCTTCCCCTCATGTGAGACCCTGGCTACGCCGCTGCCCATGGGAATCCAGTATTCTACAGGTTTGCAACTTTTTTGTCTGGAAGGGGCCCCCGAAATTGCTTTGCCCCAGGCCCCCTGAATCCTGTGGGCGGCCCTGGAATAATGTCGAGTTTTTGCTCAGCGGGGAGGAGGGCAGTGGGGAGGGATCCTGGAAGCAGGGGAGTTGGACAGTGTGGGGAGGGGAGCCCAGCAGTGGGGGTGGGGGGCAGAGGTCTGGGGGAGGTCAGGGAAGGATCCCAGCGTTGTGGGAAGTGGGCAGCATGGAGAGCCCAGGCCTGGCATGGGCTCTGGGCAGAGTGACTCTGTCCTTCTACACTCCCCCCCGGGCAGGCTAGGCAGGACTGGGGGAATTACGTGTTTGTTGGTAAATGTCAATTTCTGTGTAAACACAGGACCCAATGGCAAAATATTTCCATTGATAATCATCAAATCTGACAGATGGGCAGAGTAAGAAACATGCTGCTTGAGAACGTGTCCTGCTCTAATCCGATACGGGTCCCTTCCGCCTTGGGCACCACCAGGTGGGTGTTTCATTTCCCTCCCTATTTTCACACAGAGACACAATGTCCTTTGCATGGATCCATGAACAGCAAAACCTCCCTGTGTCTCTTGTCTGAGCCAGGACATTCGATTCCATTGACACCTTCTCTCCTGCAATGGTAACAGTCAAACAGAGGAGACGTGGCCACCTTCAGCCCTGGCAGTGAGATATTCCCTCTCCCCTTTCTTCATGCTGATGTTGTTACTCCATAAAACATGAACCATGGAATAAAAAGCTGAGTTTACTCCAGGGTGAGGAAAGAAAGGAGCCACCATCTCCCCAAAAAATCTCAGTGCCCCAGAGAAAAGCTGCCCCTGTTATTGGAACTAATGATGTGCTGGAGATATGTTGGGAAAAGGCACTATCTGAATTGCCAAGGCAGGAAACGAACAATCTACAGCAACATCATTAACCACAGACACACTCTAGCCATGCTCCAGCCAGTGGGGAAATGGGCAGGAATTCATAACGTCAACTATAAAAATGATACACATCTAGAAATAGCATAATTATAATCAGCCAATCAGAACCTCTCCATAGACCCTTTACGCGACAACCTTTCTACAATATTGGCTACAAAGAGAACAGTGGTTGCAATGGTGATCTATACGGTTACAGATTATGTCAATAACGTCACAGGAGGTGACACGGCATCAGTGAGACTGATACTGGAATAGCCTCCAGTTTTGGTGTCCTCGTTTGAAAAAGATGTTGTGAAATTGGAGCTGGGGCAGCAAAGAGCCACCAAATGTCCTGAGGGCTGGAGAAAAATGCCTTCTAGGGAGCTACTGAAAGAGCTCAACCTGTTTAGCTGATCAAAAGAAGATTGAAAGGTGACTTCATTGAAGTGTTGAAGTGTCTTAATGGAGAGAAAAGATTGGGTATTAAAGGCCTCTTGAATCGAGCAGAGAAAGGCATAACAAGACCCAGTGGCTGGAAGGTGAAAAGAGACAAATTCATATTACAATTAAGGCACAAATATTCAACAGCGAGGATGATTCACCACAGGAACAAGCTACCAAGGGAAGGGTGGATTCTCCATCTCTTGATGTCATTTAATGAAGACTAGTTGCCTTTCTGGAATGTGTTTGCCCCAAAAGTAGCTATGGTGTCCTACAGGAGGCCTGTGATATGCAGGGGGTCAGATTAGATGCTCTAATGGTCTCTTCTGGCCATAAAGTCGACTCATTTCTGAAAAACTGAGTGTAGCATTGGGAGCAGCGTCTGATGTTTCCCTGTCTAGCCGGCTTGCTGCCTAGAATGAACGCTCCTTGAGTGGGGTGATCCACAGGGAACAGCTGAAACCTGCAAAGTGCCTGGCCAGGGGCAGGACATTAGCCCAGCAAGGGAGGGGTGTGGCAGTGACATCACAAAGGCTTTTTGCAGGACCTCAACCTATTGGTCCAAGGTGGTGGGGAGGTGGTGACCTCACAGAGCGATGCTGACATCAGCCAGGCAGGACCGGGGCGAGGGACCAGGGAAACCTCAGAGACCCTTGTGGCTTTGCTTCAGCAAGTCTCCTTCTCCAGGTCTCTCTCTGAGGACTGAAAGAGTATTCGGGTTCACGGACGTGAGCGCCAGGAGGAACCTCTTTCGAGTTTTCTCCTTCCCTTTTAGTGATTTTACTAGAAAACAGCCGTCCCTGTTTAGAAGGTAAGAGCCTCCTGGAGGTTTGAAACCTGTTCAGTCTGATCCATCTTGTGACAGTTGAATTCTAGGCATGGAAAACACGAGCTTAAGGAGGCAGAATTTTATTCCGCACGTGGGATTTTGTCCCTTAGAATCACTGGAGACATTGGGGTTTGTGCTTTTTGTTTCACCTTTTCCTCCATCCATCCCTCCCTCCTTTCTCTTCGTCTCTTGCTTCTTTTGTCCTTTCTCCTGTTCCCCTCCCACTACCACCTGTGTGTGTGTGTGTGCGTGTGTGCGTGTGTGTGTTTTGGGGGTGTGCTCTGCAGCTCCCACTGTGGGAGGTCCACTCAAAAATGTGGGTCTGAAATAGTGCTCGGGCAGTGATCCCCACCAGTGACCTGGGCCATCCTTTGGGCTCTCTGGTGAGAACCCTCAGCCTCCCATCCTCAGTCTCTATCCTGATTGGCTGAGCAGGGGGTTATTGACAGGGAGGAGACTCAGGTCCTTGTTGTTCTCTTTTGAGACCAAGGAAATAAGTCAGAACCAGTTCTGTGTTTGATGAATTTTGCTGCTTCTCTCCATTAATGGTCTCTGAGCAGTTCATGATTCTCTCTGACATTGCAGTTCTCCTCAAATACTTGCTGAATAATTACTGTCACTGTTGTTGGTCTGGAGCTCATCTGAGCACTTTATTCAGGTTATTCAATGTCTGAAATTCAAGATCTGATGGTTAGTTTGAAAATCAGGGCTCTTGGGTCCTATTCCCAACTCTGCCACTGACTGGCTGTGTGACCTTAGACAAGTCAATTCTCCTTTCTCAGCCTCAGCTTCTCCCTCTTTCAAGTAGGGATAATAATGATCTGCTCCTACCTACCTCATGGTGCGTGGAGGCAGGGCCGGCTCTAGGTTTTTTGCCATCCCAAGCAAAAAAAAATTTTTGCTTCCCCCACCCCAGCCCTGGGCTCCCCCCTGCACCCCAGCCCTCGGCTCTGCCCCCTCCACCTGCACCCCCCTGCCACCCCAGGCCTGGGCTCTCCCCCCCCCACACACACACCCCTGCACTCTCCTTCCACCCCAGCCCTGGGTCACTGGTAACTTGCTCCCAGGGCGGGTCATTCAGCAGGGATTTTGGATGTGCACAGAACACAGAAAGGATTGGTTCCCATATGGTTACAGAACTGCAGTAAAATGGAACAATTTTCAGCTTGTGTGATTGGAGGAGATCTGGATGCATATTATAAGACTGTCCTCCATAAATGAGGAAAAGTTGAGGTGCCTTTATTATTCTTTTGTTCCACTCTTTCTTTCTCTGGGGAATTTGCCAATGCAGTATCACTGTCTTCCTTTTAAACAAATAAAACAAAAACAAACAAAAGGCAATGGCTGTTGAAAATTGCAATTCCAGTCCTAATAACCCCTGGGAAGCATTTCTTGCTCAATTTTATCCTACTTTTTCTACAGCAAATGACAGTGGATCAGTATATTTGATTTGGGAGAAATGAAGTAACAGCTGCCCAAATTGAGCTGGAGCACTCCTGAATGTTGAGGTGTTCAAATCTGGAAGGCAGGCACTAGATTCCCTTTCTGAACATTAGCTAAATCTGGAAAGGAAAAGTCAATTTCTGCTTCCACGGCTCCGGAGTGGAAATCCTCCTACGTGCCTGGTGCTGTATCTAGAGCTGCCCAGGTCCAGCAGAGCCTCCCCTCCCTCACTTTTCATTTTAAAATCTGGTGGGATCCACGTACCTCCCTTGCCAGGCTTCAGCTAGAGAGGGGCCCTGTCCACTTAGTCCCCCCAGTTCCTTCTTTGGGGGCTGCCAGGTGAGGTCACACCAGTATCCCTCAGCCCGTCTGGGGGTGTCTTCTGAAGGGGATGTCTGGGGGTTGTTTCCACACAGATGGGTGGTGCAGGGAGGGTGTTTCAAGGGGACTGGGTGGCACAGCAGGGGGCGCAATTTTATATTCTTGCCTTGGGTGTAAAAATAGCTAGTTACGGCTCTGGGACCACACATTGCGCTAGGTGCTGTACGATCCCTGGCTAACACTGGGACACCCAGGGGATTCCCCTCAGTTTCCCTGAGCCTCTGCTGCCCAACTGCTTCTGACTCCATCTGGATCACCGCCCCCCCGCAAAAAACCCACCTTGTCAAACAGTCCTTCTTTCCCTGCCCCCTGATTCCGCTTTCACACCCTGGGCCCATCTCCTCTCTTTGTCCCGCCCCCACCCCCAGGTGAGCAGAGATGGAGGCAACTTCAGCCACTGGAGTCAGCCCCAGCGAGCGCTGCAGCCCGCCCGGGTTGGTGTTTGCAGACACAGGAAGGGAGCAGCTGGGAGCGGTGGGTGCTGGGAAGAAGGAGGCAGGAGAACAAATCCCAGGGGCGGGGCAGCTCCTGGGGGCGGGGCTCTGGCACAGACCGGGGGCGGGGTAGCTCCTGGGGGTGGGGCTCTGGCACAGCCCAGGGGCAGGGCAGCTCCTGGGGGCGGGGCTCTGGCACAGCCCGGGGGCGGGGCAGCTTGCGGGGGCGGGGCTCTGGCACAGCCCGGGGGCGGGGTAGCTCCTGGGGGCGGGGCTCTAGCACAGCCGGGTGGCGGGGCAGCTCCTGGGGGCGGGGCTCTGGTACAGCCCGGGGGCGGGGCAGCTCCTGGGGGCGGGGCTCTGGCACAGGCCGGGGGCGGGGCAGCTCCTGGGGGCGGGGCTCTGGCACAGGCGGGGGGCGGGGCAGCTCCTGGGGGCGGGGCTCTGGCACCGCCCGGGGGCGGGGCGACTCCTGGGGGCGGGGCTCTGGCACAGCCCGGGGGCGGGGCAGCTCCTGGGGGCGGGGCTCTGGCACAGCCTGGGGGCGGGGCAGCTCCTGGGGGCGGGGCTCTGGCACATTGTGACGCAGGAGCCCGGGCTCAGCAGCTGCTCCCTGGTGGCCACGTGCTGCCAGCAGTGCTGGAGCTACCCGAGCTGGAGCGGAGCCGCTGTTCTCAGCTGCCGCAGGAGCTGCCCCCGGCCCCGCTGGGCTCCAGGTGGGGACAGAGCCTGGGGCCCGGGGTTCCCCTGGGTGCGGCGGGAGGGGAGGGGAGAGGCCAGAGCTGCAGGCGGGGAAGGGCGGGGGGGCAGGCGGGGGGTTGATCGGTCTCTGGGCACCAGGGGAGCTCTGGGGCAGAGTGTGTGTGTGAGTGTCCCGGGCCCAGGCGTGCGCATGGGGGGAGCCCTGGCACCCCAGTGCCCTGAGCCCCGGCTGGGGAGGCTGCTCCTCCCCCCCTCCCATGGGGGTTCCGGGGGGGGAGGAGGCTGCAGCGGCGGCTGCAGGCGGGTGCTCGGCCCCCCCGGGAATGACTCGCTCCCGGCAGCTTGTGGCGCCTCCTCCGCTGAGCTTTTCCCCGGGGGCGGCCTGGGCGCAGCTGCGATCAGCTGTTTGCTGGGCAGGCTCTGCTCCGCTGCTCCCCCCCTGCTCCTGGGGGGCTGAGTGAGCCCCCCCAAAAGAGCCCCAGGGGTCGGTGGGGGGGCGGGGCCAGCAGCAGCAGAGCCCCCCCCCCCGCTCCCCTGGGGCTGCCCCGCCCCGCTCGGGCTGGGGGCTCTGCCAGGGCCCCCGCGTGAATCGCTGCTCCCTGCCCGCCAGGCTCGGCTCCGGCCACAGCAGCGGCGGGTGCCCCGGGGAGCCCAGCTGGGCTGGGGCAGGGGCAGGGGGAGGTTGGGGGAGGAGAAGCTCCAGATACCGGTAGGGGGTGGGGGGAGGAGAAGCCCCGGACTGGGCTGGAGCCACGCGGGGGGGGGGGGAGTGAGGGGAGAAGCCCCGGGCCCCTGCAGGAGCTGCAGTGGGGAGGGGGAGAGGAGCCACCCTGGGGCAGGGAGGAGAACCCTGGGCCCCAGCCACCTTAGTGGCAGAAGTTGCAGGGCTGAAGCCCTGACCCCCCTCTGTGTGGAGCTGGTCTGAGCCCCTCTCGCTCCCATCCCCCCTGTGGAGCTGGCTCCCACTCTCCGGCTGTGGAGAAATTCAGCCTAAATCTCCCCATGTTGGTATCTCCATTTCCCACCCCCCCATCACCCAGCCATGGATGGATTTAACGCATGAGGCAGGGTCAGTGTTGGCCTCATTGGGCAGGTGGGATCTAGGGCACAACGAGGTGAAGTGACTTTCCCAAGGCTAAGCAGGGAGTCTGTGGCAGAGCAGAGACTCAAACCCAGAACGCCTGAGCCTGAGTCCTGTGCCTTAACCACTAGGCAACCTTCCCCCCGAAGGAGAGGGAACCTCCTCTGCCACTTTGAGTGTGTGGGTGGGAGCAGCCACTAGACAGAGCTGCCAGGAGGTGGAGAGGGGGTTGGATAGTTGGGGGGGTGATGTGGGGGTGGGTCTCTGGATGGGGCGGTCAGGGAACAAGGAGCAGGGGGGTTGGATGGGTTGAGGGTTCGGGGGGTACCTGTTGGGGGGTGGAGCGGGGTCAGGGCAGGCAGGGAGCAGAGGGAGTTGGATGGGTTGGGAGTTGTGGGGGTCCTGTCAGGGGGTGGGGAGCAGTTGGATGGGGCGTGGGAGTCCCAGGGGTCTGTCTGGGGGTGGGGGTGTGGATAAGGGTCAGGGGGACAGGTAGGGGGTAGGGTCCTAGGGAGGCAGCTACAGTGCGGGGGTCTCAGGAGGGGGAAGTCAGGGGACAAGGAGCAGGGAGGCTCAGAAAGGGTTCGGTAGGGGGTTGGGTCCTGGAGGGCAGTTAGGGGCAGGGTCCCAGGAGGGGGCAGTCAGGGGACAAGGATCAGGGGGGGTTGGGGGTTCTGAGGGGGGCAGCCAGGGGGCAGGAAGGGGGAGGCAGTGGATGGGGTGGGGCTAGGGCGAGGCTCCCTGGGTGCGCACCCTAATGAAATGTGCTGCACACGCCTATGGTCACGGGGGTGAGCTACTCGCATCCTTTTCCTGTTTGTGCCATTTCTTTCCGTCTCAAAACCTGAGAACAATTCTCTCTAGTTCTTCCCCTTCTCTCTCCCCTCCCCACATGTGGCTAGAAAATCCAAGGAGATTCCCTCGTTTTTCCCTAAAATTATTGATTCTCTCGTCTCTTTTTCTCTATTTTCTCTGTAATTCTTAAATTCTCCTCAGCTTTGGGATGTGAACCCAGCCCGTTTATCTGCAGCAATTTGTCCTTGGGTGGGTGGAATTTGCTGTGCTGTGTCACTCCCCCAGCGTGGGTGGTGGTTAGTAGGTGCTGGCTGGGGGATCCCGCAGACACGGCTGCCTCTGGGGGGGGAGATGGGGTGGCCGATCTCTGCCAGCAACAGGACATGGCCGCACAGGAGGGGAAGGGAGGAGCCAGTGTCCCTATGGAGCCTGCCCAGCCCCTTTGGTTCTGCTCCTTTCCAGCATTTTGTTCCAGCGCAGAAGTGAGGGTGGCCTGGTGTGTGGTGTATTGTGCAGCCTTTTATTTTATGTAAAGTGCAGTTTGTAATGTGGCATTACACCGCCGCAGGGTCGCCTCTGGTGGCGACAGATTCAAGCTTAACAGAGTGAAAGTCGCCTCTGCTACTTGCTTCAAATGTACAGTCTCTAGGAACACACACAGACCAAGGGTAGTGACCACACAGACACTCACAAGCACAAGGTCTAGTCGGTTTTACAAGTTTTATTAAAGTTACAGTTAGGTTATGACGACCCAAGCGCACAGACATTCTATAAAGACCTGTGCAAAAGTTACAACTCTAGTTCTACTCACATCCTGAACAATAGTATTAGGGTCTGATGTGTCTCTCATGGATTGATCGTCAGTAGAGGGATGGTTCCTGCTGGAGTTTCCCACAGGGAGCTCAATTTTCCCGCTCTGGGGACCCCCTTTTTATAACGTGATTCTGATTATACCTCATTAGCATTGACACACAACCTGTGTCCTGTGGTTAAGGCACATTTGGAAACAGAGGTGCCTTTCCAGAATTTTTTATTTAAAATTAATCTTCCAGCTAATTTTTCACCCTGTTCCCACTTGGTACCTCTTTTCCCATCATCTTAGGGCATCGGGTTATTCCTCGGCCATTTACTTCTGTCAGCATTTCTTAGCTCGAAGGCCTAAAATAGCGAAGCTAAAATCTTGCAGGTCTCAGCCTACAGGCCTTGCCTCTCAGCCCTATTTACGTAGATACCTAATACATGATTATTCTCGCTACAGACTGATCAATCGATTCTCTGTTTAGCACACAGTGATTCCATGTGACATAACGTGTTAGTTATTTATAACACCACACAATAAATAAACGGTAAACTAAAATCACTGGCTGCCATTCCCACCCTTACTCCTACGCTGCTGCTGTGGCCTGTGGTGCCGGGCGCTCTGCCTGCAGCTCAAGCCGGGCTTTGTGCTCTCACACGGGGGCTGCATCTTGCTGGAGCCCCAGATACCCTGCAGCCCTGTGGCCGCTCCTGGCTCACCAGGGGCCATTTCAGATTTTGGGGCAGGGGGGCAACTTTAACTGTGATTCCAGGGGCTACTGAGGTACCTGAAAACTGTAGGGTTTTTTGCAGAAAATAACTTAGAAATTCACTAACGAGCTCTGTATCTAATTGTTATATAACGAAAGATAAATATATACTGGCTCCAATTACAGCCACATATTCAATTTAAAATGTAAATTTAGAACAAGCCTTGAGGTATCCGTTCTGGAGCTTTGACGCAGGTATCAGAAACACAAGTTTGATACTTTGCACCCTCTCTTTAGTAGAGAGAAATAAATATAGAGAAAGGAAGCAGATTTTACTTAACAGACAAACTCTGTGTTACTGCCCTTATCTCCTCTATTTTAGTCAATTGTTTTTTACTCCACTGACAACGTATTTACTTACTTTTATATACGTGATTATGGTTTTTTCTCTTTAATTAAGAACAGGAAATTATTTTTCTAGTTATTTTGGCATTTATGTTTACTGATCACAATCATGTATGTGACTCACTAACATTTGACTCCATCATTGCTATCAGTATCATACTTGGAGCTGCATTTATTTTCATAGAAATTTTAAGTTACTTTCCAGATATAACTGTACCATGAAGTTTGGGGGAGACAGGGCCCTGCACCTCCCCCACTTCCTGCGATTCACCGTGACTCTCAGCCAGCCAGTAAAACAGAAGGTTTATTAGACGACAGGAACACAGTCCCAAACAGAGTCCACAGACAACAGGACCCCTTGGTCAGGTCCATCTTGGGGGGTGTAGGGAGCCAGACCTGGTTCTGGCCTCCCTCCATTTCCCCAGCCAGCTCCAAACTGAAACCCCCACTCCAGCCGGCTCCTCCTCCAGCCTTTGTCCAGTTTCCCAGGCAGAAGGTGTCACCTGGGCCCATCCCCCCCTGGACTCAGGTCACATGCTCAGCTATCGCCCCTCAAGTGAAGTCACACCCTGATATCCCATCCCCAATGCAGACAGTCCCAGTAAAACTCCCCCGCAACATCCTCAGCTCAATCCTCCCCACTCCCTGCTTCGTCACAGACTAAAAATACAATCTGAAGATAAGTGATCTTCATCTGCACAGTGTCTGAAGTTTTGAGTTTAGCTAATTTTTTCAAACGAGCCCTGCTCAGGTAAGTACATACAAAATGTACAGTCTGTTATTTGCTAGTACCATTTTAAGTAATGAATGACAAAGCACAATACGGCAATAACAGTAATAATGATTATTACTCCAGCCAGGCCAGGTGAGGCATTTTAGAACTCAAAGAACTGAATTTAAGCATAAGACAGAAATAAAATGATGAAATGCACAGACCAGTTAAAAAGCTAAACTACCAGCACTGCCATCCTGACCGAATGTGAAGAATAAAATTACAGACTACATGTACTTTGCGCATTTTGACAGGAAGTAAAAGGAAGTAACAACAGTAACTGACATGTCTGTGGTGGGGTGAGTGTGTGTGTGTGGGGGGGAGTGTGAGACACACTCGCTGTCACGTCCAGCCCAGCGGCACTCACTAGACCGAAGGCTCGTTCACACGGCAGCAGGGGCCAGCAGCTCCCACTCCTGACCCAGAGGCAGCAGCACAGAATCTTGTCCCCCCACCTCAGCTCAGCAGAGACTGGGCACAGAGGCAGGAGGGTGGGGCCACCACCCCCGGCACAGCACAGAAGGCTCCTGGGAGCAGCTTGGCCGGAGGCAGCTCCAAGTGGGGGGAGGGGGCAGGGCTGCAGGAAGGGCTGCAGGGGCAGACAGCTGAGGAGAAGTGGGGGGAGGAGAGACAGGACACCCCTGCTGGAGGAACCCCCTCAGCAAGGCCCCCCTGGACCGTCATGTCATCTGCCCCCCACTGAGTCTGGCCCCGTCCAGCTCTTCACAATGAGAACAGCGCTGGGCTCCCTGCCAGCGAGCTCTCCCTGCACCTGCCAGGGCCTCCATCTCCTGTGTCCGTCTGTGGCTAGTGGGGGGGGGATGATGGATCTGTTGGGAGAGACAAGGGGCTCTCGCTTTGTCCCCTCCCCCTGGCGTTTCCTGGCTGCTCTGAGCGGGATGAGGGTGGGACTCCTGCCTGTGAGCCACCCAGAGCTTCCATTTGATTGGCTCCTCTGCCCCATGAGTGTGGGGCTGTGACTGGGGCAGCAGGTACCGAGTGTTGGACTCTTGCTCTTTCAGGGGCCGGAGACCTTCGAGGAGGTGGCTGTGCATTTCACCAGGGAAGAGGGGGCTCTGCTGGACCCCGCTCAGAGAGCCCTCTACAGGGATGTCATGCAGGAGAACTATGAGACGGTGACCTCGCTGGGTAAGGAGTCCTGTCCCCTGGGTTATTAGAAGCTGTGGGGTCTCTAAAGAACCTGAGTAGTAATAACTTTATACCTTCATTTGTCATAAAAGTTTTGACAAGTTTCCTTGCCCCCCCTTTTTTGCCTTATCTCTCACCCACTAGAATAATTTTTAGACATTTGTCATCAGTCATTTTGAAATTGCATTTAATGTGTCCTTATTGGCTACATTAATCACTGTAGGTTTCATGCCTTTCCCTCATTTTAAGAGGAAAATATGCCTCATGTAGAATTCTAAATTGAGTAAATAGGTGTGTGACCGATGCAGGGCTTGTGTGACAGTCAGATGAGCTCCTCTTTTGATAGAAGAGAGTATAACATTGTCATTCAGGAGCCCAAAGGTGAAAGGAGAACAGAGCCATGTGAGACGAGGAGAAGGGGTGGGGGGAGTAGATAATTCTGGGGCGCCAGGACATGGGGCGGGTGTGCGCAGGGTTAGAGCTAAGAAGCAGCAGGGAGGGAGGAGGTTGTGAGAGACGAGGAGGGAACACAAGAATCTCCCAAGGTGCCGGGAGGTGGTGCCGGCTGAGAGTAATGGGATGAAGGGGAGGGGAGTGTGGGGGAAGGGCACCCAGGAAGTGGTCTGGGTGGGTCAGTGGGAGGGAGGAGAGTGTCGAAGAAAAACTCAGTTCTCGCTTTTTGTTTGGGTGCAGCAAAATCAAAATACTTTATTTATTTCTCTAGTGAACACAAGAGGGAGAGAGTGTCAGGAACTGGGTTGCCCCTTGTCCTGGACGGATCTCTCTCAATTAGTAAACAATTATAACAATTTTATACCTTTTTTACAGACAGTGGCTAGCAAACCTGGAGACAGTAGAAGTAAACATTTGCATTTGTTTATACATAAGCCTATTCGTTATCTTATTTGTCTGCAATACTAGAACAGAAAACAAGACTGCAATTCACAAGGTCGTAACAACTCTTCACACAATTCTTTCTGTACCACATATCTCACAGCATGCAGGGTCACATTTTAACTTCTGCTATATTAGCTAACATACATTAAGATCCCTTCAAACCTTTATTAATTAATTCTTGGCCTCCACACTCCCCCCTTTTGTACTTCTAGTACAACAAACACCTCAAATCTCAATTTGCATTAAACCATGGATTTCAGAGTCTACAGGAGACACGTCAACCTTAGGGGTTTTCATGGGATGTAATGACAAAGCATGATGAGCATGAACATGAAAAGTAGTATTACTATCATTACGTCCTTTACAACAACAACAACAATAACATAATCCCACACCAACTAACAACAGTACAAACAATAACATCCCCATAGGAATAAAATAATGGGGTTGTCGTACAGTCTTGGTAACAAAGCACAATACATCAAACTTAGTACACAAAGTAGACACTCTATAAGCTGTATGAAAGGCATTCTGTTCAGCATGATATATATTCTGAAGCATGTGAATTTGCCCTTGCAACTCAGAGATTCTGCGAACCTCTGGCAACAATGAAAGCAAATTCTGAAACCGATCAGGTACTATTCTAGTCCAATTAAAATATACCTGAAATCTAAGAGCTACATGTAACATTCTATCTGCAGGCCAGTAAATGATATGAGTGCCTGCAGCAGTAGTAAGATTAATATGTATATCTTGTAATGTGGTGGCATTAATGTACACACAGCTATCATTAGCCTGAAAAAGTGGGTGTCCTGTAAGGGTAGTTCCTTGACCTCTACCCTCCCAGCAAATATTGTCATAAACAGTGACAACTTCTCCTGGGTCCAGTTTCCGTATACACTGAAGCTGTGGTGGTTCCAACGGCCAAAATGTCCATAAATTCCCTAACCCCATCCAAATATCAGCTGTAATCCCAGGAGCACTAACTAAAAATCGATTAGGAGAATCAGGTGGCCTGACCTCCCAGATATCTCGGTGAATCACCCAATCCCACATGCATCCTCCCCATGGACCCGGCAGGATTCGGTATGTGGGAGCCCACACCCCCTCAACCGGTCCATATGCTTGGAAGGAGCACTGTGAACGTCCACACTTCCATCCAGAAAGTCTCCAAGTATGTCTCCATGGCCACAGATCAGATGGTACTCCTGACGTGTCTGTAAGGGCAGTGGGCCAAGCTTGGTGCACTAGATCATTCCGAATGGCCATCAGCTGGTCATTCAGGAAATCCTGAATTTCCGAACATGCTAGATCCCACTGCAATGCCTTCCCAGCCTCAGTGATATTCAGTACCATCTCTCTCAATAAATTCTGGGTCATAGAACTAAGGGCGGAAATGACATGTAACTCACCCACTCCGGTTTGCACTTGGGTGAGCTGTGCCCCAGAAATCAGGCCGGTGGCCTTCTCTAATTGGCCCAATTTCTCATCATGTTCCTGGGTCTTAAAAATATTCCAAACAGCAGCTGCAGAATTGGCCCCATCCCACAAGGATCCGGCTAGATCCCTCTTCTTTCTAGAGGAAATAACCCAGGCCCTCTGTTGTGCTAATCTAATGGCAGCTCCTTGTGAACAATTTGGATATGTAGAGGTGAAAACTAGATAAAGGCAATGTAAACTTCACAGTCCCTAGTGTAGTGTTAAGTACAGTCCACCGATATTCTGGCACATTTCCCCTCAGCGTAGGTCTATACCATATCTGTTGGTTGTAGACCTTCAGAGATTTCTGAGAGGCATCAATATCAATAGCATAAGAGGGAGTGTATTGCAATAAAGTACAGGTCACATTATCAGTCACTGGAATGGTCTCAATACAGGTAAAATTTCCAGTAGCAGAACAAACTCTTTGGGTAGTCGTTTGATTATTCACTAATTGGGTAACCAAATAACAATAAGGGCCTCTTTCAGGTAACATAGCACAAATTCCAGGAATAACCATCATATCTACTTCACTATGGAACCCATCAATTTCATATTTAAATTCTAGGGGCTGATTTGCAGTAATATTATGGATCTCTATTGCCACTGATCCATTTGTTTTCCACTCAATGGTTCTCCCATATGAATTCTGTTGAACTTTAAAATATAGGCTTTCTGAGCAATATTCTAATAAATCACTAAGATGTGAAGGTCTGGGCCAATGAATCTCATTAGAATATACAATTTCGCTTACATCTGGATAAATTACAGAAGTGATGGCCAGGGTTGAGGGGCTAGTGGGGGTAACCTTTGTGGTAGCAAGGTGCTTTTGGTAGTCATCATCTGAAAGCCAATTAGGGAGGGCAGTACATCCCCAGGGTACTTGTCCATAAGCACAGAGCCCTGCCCCTGGAAGAAATCCAAGCCACCATTCAACCCCACATGCCCAAGCACACTCCCCACAGTTCCCTCCTTGCCAATAAATGATGCTGCGTTTCTTCCACCAGGGCCAGTTCATAATGTCTCTTTTAGTCAGGAATCCCTGGACTCTGGAGGTGTTTGCAGAACGAATGTATCTCCTTTTCTCCCCCAAAAGCAATTGTGGTCTAGCACGATAAGGGGAAGAGGGTTGTAATGTTGGAATTCCGTTAGAAAAATCCAAAGGCACAGTAGATCTGTCAGAGGATAAGGGAGAGGTTTCTAGCACGTCACCTTGTCCTCTTCTTCCGCTGTCCAACAGGCACAGCAGGGCTAGAAGAAGGAGTACGTTGAACATCAGTAGGTGTGGCCTCCCGAGGTGGAGGGGTCTTTTTGCAGTGCGATGCATGGGTCCAGGCAGGTAGTCCTTGACACTTCACAGCAGTGTTGGTAGTCAACAGGACTTGGAAAGGGCCTTTCCAGCGTGGAGCCAGGGCAGTCTTTCGTTGATGGACCTTTATGTAGACCCAGTCTCCCGGTTCCAACGAGTGGCAAGGTTGCACAGGATCCTTCGGTAAGGCTTCCTTCACCTGTGTATAAAAAGACTTAACACATTTCATTAGTGCCTGACAATACTTAAGCATTATGTCATCCATCAAATGAATGTCCATCTGAGCTAAGGTCAGTGGGGGTGCAGTTGGTAGTCGCATTGGGCGTCCTGTCAAAATCTCATGAGGGCTGAGTCCAGTCTTTCGATTGGGAATGGCTCTCATACTCATCAGTGCCAATGGAAGGGCATCTGGCCACTTTAAGTTTGTTTCAGCACAAATCTTGGCCAGTTTATTTTTTAAAATCCCGTTCTGGCGTTCCACTGTCCCAGCAGATTGTGGGTGATGAGGGCAGTGAAGGTTGTGTTGGATCTGCAAAGCTGTACATAACTCCTTTACAATCTGTCCAGTAAAGTGAGTTCCACGATCACTGTTGATACTCACAGGGATGCCAAAACGTGGTACAAAATCCTTAAGCAGAAGTTTCACAACAGTCCTGGCATCTGCCTTCCTGCAGGGAAAAGCTTCAACCCAATTGGTAAATACATCAACTAAAACTAATACATATTCATAACCACAACATTTAGACATTTGAATAAAATCAATCTGAATATTTACAAAAGGTCCCCAAGGAGGAGGGTGGGCTGCCTGCTTAGCTTTAACAGCTTTACCAATGTTGTGTTGTTGACAAATCACACAGTGTTGACAGTAGGAATGGGCAACAGAAGGGAAAATGGGTGCAAACCAATCTCGGGTAACTGCAGCAACCATCCCCCCTTTGCTCACGTGTGCCATCCCATGGTATATGCGAGCAAGATAGGGCAATAACATCTTCGGTGCCACCAGGCGACCATCCGGGGCACGCCAAAGATGATCAGAATGTAAAATGCAGCCAGCAGCACTCCAAGAGTGCTTCTCAGTTCTTGATGCTGCCTCCTGGATCTTAGCCAGATCGTCAAGGGAGGCCAGTGAAGGCTGCTCTATCAGTACACAGGAATGTGCAGCCTGAGGTGCAGAAAGAGCCGCTGCTTTAGCTGCAGAGTCAGCTAGAGCATTTCCACGGGTAACTTCATCATGAGGGGTCCTGTGAGCAGTACATTTAACAACAGCTATAGCTTTAGGCAACAAAAGAGCATCCAAAAGAGCAGATACATAAAAACCATTCTTAATAGGAGAACCAGTGGATGTAAGGAAGCCTCTATATTTCCAAAGCAATCCAAAATCATGAACCACTCCAAAAGCATAACGAGAATCCGTATAGATAGTGACCGTTTGATCTCGAGCCAGAACACAAGCTCGAGTCAAAGCCACAAGTTCAGCTACTTGAGAGGAAAACACTGAAGAAAGGAAAGCACTTTCAACAACAGCACAGGTAGTGCAGACAGCATAACCAGCAACTAATTTACCCTTAGAATCTCGCAAACACGAGCCATCCACAAAGTAAAGGAGATCAGGATTCTGCAAAGGCACATCCAGTAAATCATCTCTAGGACGAGTAAGAACAGACGTTACAAACACACAATCATGTGGGGTTCCATCTTCAGGCCCAGGCAACAAAGAGGCTGGATTAAGAACAGGGCAACGAGCCAAAGTAATATGAGAGGAAGATAGCAAAACCAGTTCATATTTGATAAGACGAGAAGCGGATAAATGCTGTGTCCTAGATTTCAACAAGAGCGCAGCCACAGCATGCGGAACACACACACTCAAAGGAGAACCCAATACAATAGATTCAGATAACTGAACAGAAAGGGCCGTGGCCGCTACAGCCCGTAAACAAGGGGAAAATCCTACCGCCACAGCGTCTAGGGCAGTACTGTAGTAGGCAATTGGACGGTGTTTGTCCCCGTGCTTTTGCGTTAGTACAGCCAAAGCAAACCCATTACGCTCATGACAGAAAAGAGTAAATGGTTTAGTATAATCAGGAAGTCCCAGGGCCGGAGCAGTAGATAGTCTCTGTTTAATAGCAACAAAAGCGCTCTCAGCCTCTGGGGCCAAGGAAGAGGTTCAGGGGTACCAGACTTAGTCAGATCCTGTAAGGGTTTAATCACTGTTGCATAACCTAAAATCCACTGTCTGCAATATCCAGTCATGCCCAGAAAAGTACGCATGTGAGAAACAGTACTAGGCCTAGGCATATTTAAAATAGCTGAAATACGAGAGTCTGATAAATGACGCTTGCCATGAGAAATATCATGACCAAGATAATGAACCTTGGGTTGACACAGTTGGAGTTTTTCTTGGGATGCTTTGTGACCTTTGGCAGCTAAAGCAGTTAAAAGAGTCAGAGTATCAGTTTTAGAAGAGTCAAAAGAGAAAGACGCCAGTAAAAGGTCATCCACATATTGTATAAGTACTGATTTTCCAGGGAAAACCACATCGTCCAGATCCTTTTTCAGGATCTGAGAAAACAGGGAGGGAGATTCAGTATACCCTTGGGGTAACCTGGTCCAGGTATACTGACATCCTTTATAAGTAAAGGCAAACAAATACTGACTATCTGGGTGAATTGGAATAGAAAAAAAAGCTGAACACAAATCTACAACAGAAAAATAAGTGGCTGACGGTGGAATACAAGAAAGAATTGTAGCTGGATTTGGAACCACTGGAAAAGAAGGCAAAACCACAGCATTAATAGCGCGAAGGTCTTGAACAAACCGATAGGTATTCCTTCCTGGCTTCTTTACAGGAAAGATAGGAGTATTACAAGAACTAATCGTGGGAACAATAATACCTTGTTGTAATAAAGATTCTATAACTGGAGCTATCCCTTCCACTGCTTCAGGACGCAGTGGGTATTGTGGAATCCTTGGCAAAATCTTAGCAGGGTCAACAAGAATTTTAACCAGGTCGGCAGTTCTAATCTGTCCCACCTCATTTGCATGACGAGACCAGAGATGGGGGGGCACGTGACAATAAATGCACAAGGTCAGGGCTGAGAGGTGCCTTCGACGCAGCCGGCTTTGATATATGGAGTGTGGCCAACACCAGGTTAGTATTCTCATCAGGAACTTGTAAGAATACGCCATCTGGTGTACAGTAAACGGTACAACCTAATTTACACAACAGATCCCTCCCCAGCAAATTCACAGGAGAAGAAGGACTGAGTAGAAAGGAATGCTTATCTTCCAAAGGGCCAAGACAAACCAAGAGGGGTAATGTGACAGGATGCGAAACAGGACAGTTTGAAATGCCCACAGCATTAACAGACAAAGTGGACAAAGGAACAGAGGGAAACTCTGAGGATCTCAGAGCAGACCTACTGGCCCCCGTGTCCACAAGACAAGTAACAGATTTTCCAGCAATTTTACAATCAACATATGGGCCTTCTTGATTAATAGGAATTAAAGGATTCATGATGCAGTTACGTTCCCTCAGGCTGTCCTAGTAAGGGGTTCCCTGTGGGGAAAAAACAGGCGCTTCAGGATTTGGGAACTGAGTAGGATTTTGAGCTAACCGATTTGGACACTCATTCCTCCAGTGTCCCTCCTGACCACAAAAGTGGCATGCAGTGCTCCCAGTCGGGGCAGGATTCTGGGCAGGATATGAGGAACCCCTTCCCATACCTCGCCCACGAGCTCGTCCCCGTCCTCTTCTCATTCCCCCACGACCCCTGTGCTGATAAGTTTGTAACTGTAAAGCCATAAGTTTTGTTTCACTAGTTTCTTTCTTCTGGTCTATGCAAGCCGTACAATGATTTGCAACTGTCACCAATTCTGAAAGGGGTTTAGTTTGCCAGCCAATACAAATAGTTCTCAATGGTTGCTGAACCTTTGGCAAGAGTCCCTGAACAAAAGCAGCTCCTACCGCTTCCCTGGCATTATCAGCTGGATCAGTAATTCCCGAATGCTGTTCAAAGACCTTTGTTAGTCTATCAAGATAATCAGCAGGGGATTCTCCCTTATTCTGTTTACAATTTGCAATCTTGGTCCAATCTGTTTTCTTAGGACAAACTTCTGAAATAGAGGTCAAGAGATGGTTCCTAGCTTCTGTCAAAGCATTCTCAATACCAGGGTCGGTATCAGGCCAAGCTGCCTGTCTGTTAAGCCGTTGCTGAACTTCAGCTGGCAGTACCGCTCGTAAAAGCTGATTAATATCTGCCCAAGATGGATTATAGCACTGAATCACTGTCTGGAGCTCTTCTCTAAACTTTACCGGCTCCTCCCTGATTTTAGGAAATTCTTTTACCAAGTTTCTAAGATCTCCAGGCGTCCAAGGGGCATGTACCTTAACTAACCCCCCTATAGCTCCAGCTCCAGGCAAGTCTCTTAAAGGAGCCTGGAATGTCTGTGCCGTGCTTCTAAGAAAGTAGCCGGCATTGTTATCAGCAGAAGCAGGGTTAACCGGACTGCTGGAGTCAGTCAGTAAGGAAGAAGATAATTCCTCTGAAGAAGGAGAATGAACAACTTGTGCAGTTGATACTCGCGGTGGCGAGACAACCACTGCCTGTATATTCCGAGAAGGGGGAGTAGTGGGAGGAACGGGCTGCGGCTGTGGAATGCTACTAAAAAAATCCACGATATCTTCTGCAGTCTCCTCCTCACTTTCAGGCTTAACTAATTGAGGATAAAGAGAAGCAGAGGGCTGCACTGGGGCAGGAAGACATTTGGATGTCTTACATTTAAGTTTTAAATCCTGTACTTCAGTTTTTAATTTTTTCTTGGGAGTCCTTCAGACTCCGCACCTGAGACTCATGGAGTCTCTTTGTTGCTTCCTCCCACCAAGACAGAAACTGCTCGCACTGCGCAGCAGAGGCGTGTGATTTAAGGGTTTCTCTGAGGTATGTAAGTTTATCTAACTCAAAGGTACCTTCTAATGGGCATTGTTTAAATGAATTTTCACGCGTGTATAGATACCAATCATTTAAATACCTGCAGGTTTGAGGACCATAATGTACGTACATGTAATATGCAGGGGTACCCTTAGGGGGTAAGGTGGAAAGTTTAGACTGTCCCTCCCCCATGTTCCAATCACACAAACTCAGAGGGGTTTCCTGTCCGCGCTCGCAGACCAGAATCTAAGGATCTCTCCCTACAGGGTACTCACATACAGGAGAGACTCACAAGAAAGACTACGACCCTCGTACACCTCCTTTCAGCAAAGAGCGTCGGCTAGTCTCCGGGAGATAAAGCCGCGTACTCTAATTGCTTCCAGGGAGACGATCAGATTGTCAGTAGCCCACACAGAAGGGAAAGGGGAGGGAAGATGGGTTCACACACTCCTAGAGCCAGGCAGCTTCCTCGCCGGACTATGCCAAGCTGAGTCAGCCCACCGTGGGTCGGATCTCCTAAAGATCCACTAGTTACCGGGCTTGCGTTAGAGCAGTCCTGATCATTAGCTTCCGCTTCACAGGGTACTCTGGGCGTCTTCCGATAACGATCAGTCACACTGGTGTACACACACACACACACCAAGGCCTCTTTTCCTCTTTTTAACCCTTTTTTTAACCTTTTTAAATTTTTTTTTTTTTTTTAACCAAGATGCATCGTTACCTGGTCCGGACCAATACCATGAGGCGGTATGACAACCCCTCTTGAGGCGGTAAAAAAACCCCTCAGCACCGGTGCATTCTAATGCATTTACCTATGCATTACCTTATGCATTACCTTATGCATTTACCTGTTGGCCAACTCAGCAGTTCCCAGTACTGCTATAAACTAACCTTATTGGGGCCTCTCCCCAATACCACTCTGCATTTGATCCTGCTGCACAGTCAATAAGTTCAGATGGCGTGAGCCCAGCAGAAACAGACGTCCCCCACAGACAGTCCTCCTCCGACACCCCAATAGAGATTTCAAAAGGTCTCTTACCTCATTGTGGCGCCATGGGGTTCGAAGGGGAACGATCCGTAGTAGCCGTCTGTGTGTCCGTGGGCGTTGCCATCCCGGACAAGCCCCCAAATTGTCGAAGAAAAACTCAGTTCTCGCTTTTAGTTTGGGTGCAGCAAAATCAAAATACTTTATTAATTACTCTAGTGAACACAAGAGGGAGAGAGTGTCAGGAACTGGGTTGCCCCTTGTCCCGGACGGATCTCTCTCAATTAGTAAACAATTCATAACAATCATTTATACCTCTGTAACAGACAATGGTTAGTAAACTTGGAGACATTGAAGATAAACATTTGCATTTGTTTATACATAAGCCTATTCGCTATCTTATTTGTCTGCAATACTAGAACAGAAAACAAGACTGCAATTCACAAGGTCGTAATGACTCTTCACACAATTCTCTCTGTACCACATATCTTACAGCATGCAGGGTCACATGTTAACTTAGCTAACATACATTAAGATCCCTTCAAACCTATATTAATTAATTCTTGGCCTCCACATCACCAATGCGAGAAGCCTAGGTAACAAAATGGAGGAATTGGAGCTCCTGGTCTGAGAATTGAAACCGGATATCGTAGGAATAACCGAAACATGGTGGAACGGTAGTCATGACTGGAGTACAGGTATGGAAGGGTATGTGCTGTTTAGGAAAGACCGAAACAAAGGTAAAGGTGGGGGAGTAGCATTGTATGTCAATAATGAGGTGAACTGTAATGAAATAACTAGTAATGGAATGGATAATACGGAGTCTGTTTGGGCAATGGTCACATTGGGGAAGAAAACTACTAGAGCCTCCCCTGGGATAGTGATTGGGGTGTGCTATAGACCGCCGGGATCTAGCCTGGATATGGATAGAGAACTCTTTAATGTTTTTAAGGAGGTTAATACTAATAGGAACTGTATGATCATGGGAGACTTTAACTTCCCGGATAAAGATTGGGGAACAAATGCTAGTAATAATAATAGGGCTCAGCTTTTCCTAGACGTGATAGCTGATGAATTCCTTCATCAAGTAGTTGCTGAACCAACGAGGGGGGATGCCATTTTAGATTTGGTTTTGGTGAGTAGTGAGGACCTTGTTGAGGAAATGGTTGTAGGGGACAACCTTGGCTCGAGTGATCATGAGCTAATTCAGTTCAAAATAAATGGAAGGATAAACAAAATTGCATCTGAGACTAAGGTTTACGATTTCAAAAGGGCTAACTTTACTAAATTAAGGTGACTAGTTAGGGAAGTGGATTGGACTAACATATTTAGAGATCTAAAGGTGGAAGATGCCTGGGATTATTTCAGGTTGAAGTTGCAGGAGCTGTTAGAGGCCTGTATCCCGAGAAAGGGAAAACGGTTCGTAGGTAGCAGTTTTAGACCAAGCTGGATGAGCAAGCGTCTCAGAGGGGTGATTAAGAAAAAACAGAAAGCATACAAGGAGTGGAAGATGGGAGGGATCAGCAAGGAAACGTACCTTATTGAGGTCAGAGGGTGTAGGGATGCAGTGAGAAAGGCCAAAAGCCAGGTAAAGATGGACCTTGCGAAGGGAATTAAAACCAATAGTAAAAGGTTTTTTAGCCATATAAATAGGAAGAAAACCAAGAAATAATAAGTGGGACCGCTTAAAACTGTAAACGGGGTGGAGATTAAGGATAAGCTAGGCATGGCACAATATCTAACGAATATTTTGCCTCGGTCTTTAATGAGGCTAATGAAGGGCTTAGGAATAGTGGCAGAGTGACTGATGGGAATGAAGGTGCGAGGTTGGAAATTACAGTATCCGAGGTAGAAGCCAAACTTGAACAGCTTAACGGTAGTAAATCAGGCGGCCCGGATAATCTTCATCCTAGAATATTAAAGGAATTGGCGAGTGAAATTGCAAGCCCGTTAGCGATAATTTTTAATGAATCTCTAAACTCGGGGGTTGTACCGTTTGACTGGAGATTAGCTAATATAGTTCCTATTTTCAAGAAGGGGAAAAAAGGTGACCCGGGTAACTACAGGCCTGTTAGTTTAACATCTGTAGTATGTAAAGTCATGGAAAAAATATTAAAGGAGAGAGTAGTTACGGACCTTGAGGTCAATGGCGATTGGGACAAATTACAACATGGTTTTACGAAAGGTAGATCGTGCCAAACCAACCTGATCTCCTTCTTTGAGAAAGTAACAGATTTTTTAGACAAGGGAAATGCGGTGGATCTAATATATCTTGATTTCAGTAAGGCGTTTGATACGGTACCGCATGAAGAATTACTGGTTAAATTGGAAAAGATGGGGATCGAAATGAAAATCCAGAGGTGGATAAGGAACTGGTTAAAGGGGAGACTGCAGCAGGTCGTATTGAAAGGTGATCTGTCGGGTTGGAGGGAGGTTACCAGTGGAGTTCCTCAAGGTTTGGTTTTGGGTCCGATCTTATTCAATCTATTTATCACTGACCTTGGAACCAAAAGTAGGAGTGGGCTGATAAAGTTTGCGGATGACACGAAGTTGGGAGGTATTGCCAATTCGGAGAAGGATCGGGATATCCTCCAGGGAGATTTGGATGACCTTGTAAACTGGAGTATTAGTAATAAGATGAAATTCAATAGTGAGAAGTGTAAGGTCATGCATTTAGGGATGACTAACAGGAATTTTAGTTATAAGCTGGGGACGCACCAGTTGGAAGTAACAGAAGAGGAGAAGGACCTCGGAGTCCTGGTTGATCGCAGGATGACTATGAGTCGGCAATGTGATGTGGCAGTTAAAAAAGCTAATGCGGTCTTGGGATACATTAGGCGAGGTATTTCTAGTAGAGATAAGGAGGTGCTAGTCCCGTTATATGAGGCGTTGGTGAGACCTCATTTGGAGTACTGTGTGCAGTTTTGGTCTCCCATGTTTAAGAAGGATGAATTCAAGCTGGAACGGGTACAAAGAAGGGCCATTAGAATGATCCGAGGAATGGAAAGCCTGTCGTATGAAAGGAGACTTGAGGAGCTCGGTTTGTTTTCCTTAACCAAAAGAAGGTTGAGAGGAGATATGATTGCTCTCTTTAAATATATCAGAGGGATAAATACCAGGGAGGGAGAGGAATTATTTCAGCTCAGTACTAATGTGGACACGAGAACAAATGGATATAAATTGGCAGTCGGGAAGTTTAGGCTTGAAATTAGATGAAGGTTTCTAACCATCAGGGGAGTGAAATTCTGGAACAGCCTACCGAAGGAAACAGTGGGGGCGAAGGACCTCTCTGGCTTTAAGATTAAGCTTGATAAGTTTATGGAGGGAATGGTTTGATAGGATAACGGGTTTAGTCAATAGGTCAATAACGTGCCACACTGATAATTATTACAAAGGGTCAATGTTGGGATATTGTTAGCCTTTTCCAGAGGGTCTGGCTGGAGAATCTTGCCCGCATGCTCGGGGTATAAACACATAATGTATATGCTTGCGGATTTTAACCTAAACCCCTAAACAAATGCACAAACAAGCACCAGCTGGAATTAAAAATAATATATATACTGTATAATATATATAATGTAGCCTGATTTGGGGTGGGTTAGTAGGGACAGTGGGTATCTAGGATGACTTTCCATGAAATGTCTATGGCTTACATTCAGAGCATCTCCACACTGACGCAGGACATCCCTTAGTCTACTAAAATCTGATGTGGTAGGGCATTCTACCGATACACTAGGTGATACCAGCATGTACCACGGGGGTGTAGAGGACCCATGAAATTCCTGGGGTCTAGGCAATGTTGATTGCCCAAAATGTCAATAAATGTCCACCCAAAGGGACTGGATCTTCTACTCTATATGGTGCTAATGTAAAATTGGGTGGAGGAGCAGGAATTCTATTCCCTGCTTGTTGTTGTAGCTCTCTTTGTAACTTAGAGATCACTACATCAAATGCATTAGCTACAAGTGTTACCTGTGATACGGCCTCTTCTAATCCTTGAACAATGACCGATTCTAAAGGCACTGTTTCTTCACTCACAGAAACTGTCTCTACAGAAGCAGAGATTTCTTTCTCTTTCCCTGCTTCTCCGTTTGTGTCACCAACTGCTTCACTTGTGACACTTGTCTCCGCCTCCTGAACTGTCACTTCAGAACTTCCTTCTCTTATCAGCAGACTCTCAGTGGCTTCTGCACTGCCAATTTCCTCCTCTGACTCCACAGATTCAATCTGCAACTCCGCTTCTGAAGGTACTGTGTCTGCTTGAGCTAATTCTCTTGTTTTACTTCTAGTCACTGGTCCAGTAGATTTTTCTACCTCTGTCGGTTCCACCATACCAATAGGGATGGGAATCCATTCTTCAACCTCCTCTGCTATATTTTCTCCCTTTTCTAGTTCTTTAATCTTTTCCAACAGCCGACCACGGTCTACTCTATAGGCTACCAGCATCTGCTGAACTTCCCTGAGTAACTCCATCTTTTTATCCAATTTCTTTTCCCAATGAACTACAAGCTACAAGCAAGCATTCAACAGCTATTCCCTTCACCACTTTAGCTCTTTTCTTTTTCTGCTCTGTTTCTTCCTCAAATACATTACTCACAAAACCCCACGGGTTTCTCTGCTCAGAAATCATTCCACTATTTCTCAGCTGCTCCAAACCTCCACCATGTTCCTGAATATATCTCCTAGCAAAGTTTTCCAAAGCCAAACTGCTAGCAACTCCGATAGACTCCACTCCTGCTCTATCTTCACTTTTAATACTCTTAATACGAAATAGAGAATTCATCTCTATCTTTTTCTAGTATATTCACTAGAATCAATACTCTGTTGATTTATTTCTGATCCAAAAAGGCGTCCCTTTTACAGAAACAACAGGAATAAACACCCCTTAACCAGTTTAACATAAAAGTGCCAAGTAAATAGAGGGAGTGGGGATACATTCCCTCTCTTCTCTCGATGGCTTATAGCAGATCGAGAGGTCTTTCCCCTCTGTCGGGACCTGCCAAATATCAGGGGAATACTGAGGCAGACGGATCAGAGGTGCAGTCCGGAAGAGTTAAGGGGACTAAGATAAGGTATCTTTGAACTATTTAAGTTCTGACTGATTGCAGCCTTTCTGGCGGCTATTAATACCTTGCTTTATTAACTCCCCGCCACCACTAGTGTGGGTCACTGAATTCCGTGCGGCTGCGAATATTTTATTGGTACCAAACGTTATAACTTCAACTTACAAAGCCCCTTTCTGCACGCATATCACTTTTAAACAATATTACTTTAATATTCAGTTAGCTAATATCAAAAACTAGTCATAGGCTAAAGTGAAAGTAAACCTTAGAATGTTTAACCACAATACAAAACGGAAATACTGGGCGTGCTGCCAGCAGCAATAACCACAGGAAGTTGACTGTGACTCTGGTTTAAGAGAGAGATTCACAGTTTACTGAAATTTTTAACCATTTAATCACGTTTCAAACAAAAATTCTCTAAAGGGTCCAGGAATGTCTAGAATTCCCTGGATTCCTGTCACACACTCCTCAAATCTCAGGCTGGCTGGCCCGCCAGCCTGTAGCCTGATTTGGGGTGGGTTAGTAGGGACAGTGGAATTTATCCACTTAATTTAGTTTTATTTAATAATTAATTTTCTAATTAATTAGTAATATTAATAATAATTAATAGATATTAATAATATGGGTATGGCTCGCCAATATGTGTGATCAGAAGATAAAGTTCGTCTTGAATCAGGCTTCACAGAATTTATACAAGGAGATTGGGGGTATATGACAGGAAATTACACTGAAACAAAATTAGTCAATCAAGACTTTTATTTAAAATCAATGAAAC
Source organism: Mauremys mutica (assembly GCF_020497125.1). Classification (NCBI taxonomy): domain Eukaryota; kingdom Metazoa; phylum Chordata; order Testudines; family Geoemydidae; genus Mauremys; species Mauremys mutica. Next base: position 11,597,932 of record NC_059097.1, on the reverse strand, counting down.
AGTAAGTAAATGTAAAATGTTAAAAGCAGTTTGAGATTACAAAGTTACAAAATATCACAGTTCTTTAAGAGATATAAATCTATGATAATACGCAGTTCTAAATTCACTAGTGCAGTAGCACTAGGGTGTTCACACCTCTGATAGATAGAGTAATGAAAATAGTTATGAGTTTTAGCCCTCTATATACTAGAATGTCTTAGAGGTAAAGCAGAAATTAGATTCTTTTTATACTCACAGCTTTGAAAAGAAATAACACCACGACTTATCAGTAGTTGACAGCTTTCGTAGGTGTAGGCAGGGTGAGGCGATGGAAGATAGAAAGATGGGTGTATCGCCTGCCTAATGGTGGATTGTCACCCTTTTTATAGGGAGAAATCCTTCCTCCTATGCCCAAATTTGTCTTTCCCCCATGGAAATGTTAGGGTACCTATTCCCATAGGCTGACCTTTTATGTGCGTATTAATGACAGATATGTACGCATCTGTGGTGTACGTGTGAGATTTGTGGGCAGAAATCCCCCACTTTTCACCCTATCTAGGTGAAAGGTTAGCAGACATTCAAAAGGTCCTCAGACGTTTACGTGGGATTGTATTCTATTATTACATTTCTGAGTAAGGGTCCTAAAGGTATGCTTTCAGCATCACGCCGGGAGAATAAATTGGCCAGGGTGTCTGGCCTGGATGTCTATAGGAAGCCTTGCATTACAGCTTATTATAAAAATTCTATAATCTATGCAGCCTACACAAACTTTTATATTCAAAAAGACATTTTATACAGACCAATCAGATTAATCCTCAGGGCTACACAGCTGAATCGCCATAATTGGGGGTCGGGAAGGAATTTTCCTCCAGGGTAGATTGGCAGTGGCCCTGGAGGGTTTTTCCGCCGTTCACTCCGCAGCATGGGGCATGGGGTCGCTTGCTGAAGGATTATCTGCTACTTGAAAGTCATTAAATCAGGATTTGGGGACTTCAAACAGCTGAGTCAAGGGAGAAGAATTATTACAGGAGTGGGTGGTCAGCTTTTGTGATCTGCATCTTGCGGGAGGTCAGACTAGATGATGCATAATGGTCCCATTCTGATCTTAAGTTCTATGATTCTATGATTCATATGATGATCAAGCAGGGCTAGGCAGAACTGACACCACTTTGTCTGGGGTTTTTCCACGGAAGCAGAGCAACAATTTTGGAAATATGGACAGAATAGAGCCAATATTTATAACGTCAAGCATAGCAAAAATGATACACATCTAAGAGATGGCATCATTATAATCAGCCAATCAGAACCTCTCCATAAGACCTGAGACACAACAACCCTTTCTACAATATTGTCTACAAATATAGAAGCAGACGGTCGCAATGGTGATCTATACAGTTACTGAGTATGTCAGTAATGTCACAGGAGGTGACATGGCATCAGTGCGACTGATACTGGAATACTGCCTCCATTTTTGGTGTCTTCAATTGAAAAGGATGAGTGTGAAACTGAGAGCTGGGGTCAGCAAAGAGCCACACCAAATGTCCTGAGGGGCTGGAGAAAAATACCTTCTAGTGAGCTAAGAAAGAGCTCAACTGTTCCATCTTATCAAAAGAAGATTGAAAGGTGACTTCTTTGAAGTGTTGAAGATGCCTTAATGGAGAGAAAAGATTGGGTATGTAAAGGGCTCTTGAATTGCGCAGAGAAAGGCCTAACAAGACACCAATGTCTGGAAGGTGACAAGAGACAAATTCATATTACAACTAAGGGCACAAAGATTCAACAGCGAGGATGATTGACCACAGGACCAAGCTACGAAGGAAAGTGATGGGAGTCTCCATCTCCTGATGTCATTTCATAAAGACTAAGGTTCCTTTTCTGGAATGAGTTTGCACCCCCAAAGTAGCTCTTGCGTCCTACAGGAGCTCTGGAGATATGCAGGGGGTCAGATTAAGATGCTCTAATGGACTCTTCTGGCCATATAGTCCAACTAAGTTCTGAAAAACTGAGTGTAGCATTGAGAGCAGCATCTGAGGTGTTCCGGTCTAGCCGGCTTGTTGCCTAGAACGAACGCTCCTTGAGTGGGGTAATCCACAAGCAGGGAGTAGCTCAACCCTCCAAAGTGCCGTGGCCAGGGGCAGGACATTGGCACCGCATGGGAGGAGTGCGCCAAGTGACATCACAAAGCCGTTTTGCAGGACCTCAGCCTCTTGGTCAAGAGGTGGTGGGGAGGTGGGTGACCTCACAGAGAGATGCTGACATCACCCAGGCAGGACAAGGGCGAGGGGCCAAGGAGAAACCTCAGAGACCCCTGTGGCTTTGCTCCAGCAAGTCTCCTTCTCCCAGTCTCTCTTTGAGGACTGAGAGAGTATTCGGGTTCGTGGACAGGAGCGCCAGGAGGAACCTCTTTCGAGGTTGTTCATCTTCCCGGTTTAGTGAGTTTACTAGAAAAACAGCCGTCCCTGTTTTAGAGAGGAAAGAGCCTCCTCGAGGTTTGAAACCTGTTCAGTCTGATCCATCTGGTGACAGGTGAATTCCTAGGCATGGAAAACATGAGCTTTAGGAGGCAGAATTTTTATTCCACACCTGGGATTTGGTCCCTTATAATCACTGGGGGGACATTGGGGTTTGTCCTTTTTGTTTGTACCTTTTCCTCCATCCCTCCCTCCTTTCTCTTTATCTCTTGCTTCTTCTTGTCTTTTCTCCTGTGCCCCGCCCAACACCAGGAGGTGTGTGTGTGTGTGTGTGTGTGTGTTGCGGGGGAGTGCGCCACAGCTCCCACTGTGGGAGGTCCACCCCAACCAAAAATGTGGGGCTGAAAATAGTACTCGGGCAGTGATCCCACCAGTGACCCTGGGCCATCCTTTGGGCTCTCTGGTGAGAACCCTCAGCCTCCCGTCCTCAGTCTCTATCCTGATTGGCTCTGCCAGGGTTTATTGACAGGGAGGAGACTCAGGTCCCTTGTTGGTGCTAATGTCCTGCACCTGGCCAGGCACTTTGCAGGTTGGAGACACTGCTCCAAATGCTACACTCAGTTTTTCAGAAATTATGGACAGTAGAGACCTTTAGAAGCATCTAATCATATCTGGGGTGGAAGGGACAGGGCCGGCTTTAGGCCAATTACAACCAATACCCCGAATGCGGCCCCGCGCCTAAGAGGGCCCCGGCACACAAGCCCTGACAGTGCGCTGTACCGGAGGTGGCCCAGCTTCCCCAGGGGGCAATTTAAAGGGCCTGGGGCTCCCAGCAGGGACTGGAGACTCAGGCCCTTTAAATTGCCACCAAGAGCCCCAGACTAGAGCCCTGGGGGCTATTTAAAAAAAAAGTCCGGGGCTCCCCATTGCTTCTACTGCCCCAGCCCTTTAAATAGCCCCTGGAACCCCACTGCTTTGCCAAGGCTCCCATGGCTATTTAAAGGGCCGGGGCTGTAGAAGCAGGGGAGCCCTGGGCCCTTAAAATAGCCCCCGAGGCCCCGGCTGCTGCTGCTGCTACCCTGGTGGGGGAGGGAGGAGGAGGAGGCACTTACCGTACAGGGTGGGCCTGTACCCCCTGTACCCAGCACCCCCCGTGCCTGCACCCAGCCACTGCCTGCACGGCCCAGCCCCGCACCGTCCTCCTGCCCAGCCTGCAGCCAGCCCCTGCCCTGCACCAGCCCCGCACCTCCTGCCCTGTCTCCAGACAACCCCTGCCCGCACCCCCCTGCCTGAAGCCAGCCAGTCCCGCA